>NC_087478.1:82819110-83064110 GCF_036417665.1 Passer domesticus | reverse complement strand
AACCCTAACCCTAACCCTAACCCTAACCCTAACCCTAACCCTAACCCTAACCCTAACCCTAACCCTAACCCTAACCCTAACCCTAACCCTAACCCTAACCCTAACCCTAACCCTAACCCTAACCCTAACCCTAACCCTAACCCTAACCCTAACCCTAACCCTAACCCTAACCCTAACCCTAACCCTAACCCTAACCCTAACCCTAACCCTAACCCTAACCCTAACCCTAACCCTAACCCTAACCCTAACCCTAACCCTAACCCTAACCCTAACCCTAACCCTAACCCTAACCCTAACCCTAACCCTAACCCTAACCCTAACCCTAACCCTAACCCTAACCCTAACCCTAACCCTAACTACCCTAACCCTAACCTCTAACCCTAACCCTAACCCTAACCCTAACCCTAACCCTAACCCTAACCCTAACCCTAACCCTAACCCTAACCCTAACCCTAACCCTAACCCTAACCCTAACCCTAACCCTAACCCTAACCCTAACCCTAACCCTAACCCTAACCCTAACCCTAACCCTAACCCTAACCCTAACCCTAACCCTAACCCTAACCCTAACCCTAACCCTAACCCTAACCCTAACCCTAACCCTAACCCTAACCCTAACCCTAACCCTAACCCTAACCCTAACCCTAACCCTAACCCTAACCCTAACCCTAACCCTAACCCTAACCCTAACCCTAACCCTAACCCTAACCCTAACCCTAACCCTAACCCTAACCCTAACCCTAACCCTAACCCTAACCCTAACCCTAACCCTAACCCTAACCCTAACCCTAACCCTAACCCTAACCCTAACCCTAACCCTAACCCTAACCCTAACCCTAACCCTAACCCTAACCCTAACCCTAACCCTAACCCTAACCCTAACCCTAACCCTAACCCTAACCCTAACCCTAACCCTAACCCTAACCCTAACCCTAACCCTAACCCTAACCCTAACCCTAACCCTAACCCTAACCCTAACCCTAACCCTAACCCTAACCCTAACCCTAACCCTAACCCTAACCCTAACCCTAACCCTAACCCTAACCCTAACCCTAACCCTAACCCTAACCCTAACCCTAACCCTAACCCTAACCCTAACCCTAACCCTAACCCTAACCCTAACCCTAACCCTAACCCTAACCCTAACCCTAACCCTAACCCTAACCCTAACCCTAACCCTAACCCTAACCCTAACCCTAACCCTAACCCTAACCCTAACCCTAACCCTAACCCTAACCCTAACCCTAACCCTAACCCTAACCCTAACCCTAACCCTAACCCTAACCCTAACCCTAACCCTAACCCTAACCCTAACCCTAACCCTAACCCTAACCCTAACCCTAACCCTAACCCTAACCCTAACCCTAACCCTAACCCTAACCCTAACCCTAACCCTAACCCTAACCCTAACCCTAACCCTAACCCTAACCCTAACCCTAACCCTAACCCTAACCCTAACCCTAACCCTAACCCTAACCCTAACCCTAACCCTAACCCTAACCCTAACCCTAACCCTAACCCTAACCCTAACCCTAACCCTAACCCTAACCCTAACCCTAACCCTAACCCTAACCCTAACCCTAACCCTAACCCTAACCCTAACCCTAACCCTAACCCTAACCCTAACCCTAACCCTAACCCTAACCCTAACCCTAACCCTAACCCTAACCCTAACCCTAACCCTAACCCTAACCCTAACCCTAACCCTAACCCTAACCCTAACCCTAACCCTAACCCTAACCCTAACCCTAACCCTAACCCTAACCCTAACCCTAACCCTAACCCTAACCCTAACCCTAACCCTAACCCTAACCCTAACCCTAACCCTAACCCTAACCCTAACCCTAACCCTAACCCTAACCCTAACCCTAACCCTAACCCTAACCCTAACCCTAACCCTAACCCTAACCCTAACCCTAACCCTAACCCTAACCCTAACCCTAACCCTAACCCTAACCCTAACCCTAACCCTAACCCTAACCCTAACCCTAACCCTAACCCTAACCCTAACCCTAACCCTAACCCTAACCCTAACCCTAACCCTAACCCTAACCCTAACCCTAACCCTAACCCTAACCCTAACCCTAACCCTAACCCTAACCCTAACCCTAACCCTAACCCTAACCCTAACCCTAACCCTAACCCTAACCCTAACCCTAACCCTAACCCTAACC
Source organism: Passer domesticus (assembly GCF_036417665.1). NCBI lineage: Eukaryota > Metazoa > Chordata > Aves > Passeriformes > Passeridae > Passer > Passer domesticus. The sequence continues at coordinate 83,061,936 of NC_087478.1, read as the reverse complement.
CTAACCCTAACCCTAACCCTAACCCTAACCCTAACCCTAACCCTAACCCTAACCCTAACCCTAACCCTAACCCTAACCCTAACCCTAACCCTAACCCTAACCCTAACCCTAACCCTAACCCTAACCCTAACCCTAACCCTAACCCTAACCCTAACCCTAACCCTAACCCTAACCCTAACCCTAACCCTAACCCTAACCCTAACCCTAACCCTAACCCTAACCCTAACCCTAACCCTAACCCTAACCCTAACCCTAACCCTAACCCTAACCCTAACCCTAACCCTAACCCTAACCCTAACCCTAACCCTAACCCTAACCCTAACCCTAACCCTAACCCTAACCCTAACCCTAACCCTAACCCTAACCCTAACCCTAACCCTAACCCTAACCCTAACCCTAACCCTAACCCTAACCCTAACCCTAACCCTAACCCTAACCCTAACCCTAACCCTAACCCTAACCCTAACCCTAACCCTAACCCTAACCCTAACCCTAACCCTAACCCTAACCCTAACCCTAACCCTAACCCTAACCCTAACCCTAACCCTAACCCTAACCCTAACCCTAACCCTAACCCTAACCCTAACCCTAACCCTAACCCTAACCCTAACCCTAACCCTAACCCTAACCCTAACCCTAACCCTAACCCTAACCCTAACCCTAACCCTAACCCTAACCCTAACCCTAACCCTAACCCTAACCCTAACCCTAACCCTAACCCTAACCCTAACCCTAACCCTAACCCTAACCCTAACCCTAACCCTAACCCTAACCCTAACCCTAACCCTAACCCTAACCCTAACCCTAACCCTAACCCTAACCCTAACCCTAACCCTAACCCTAACCCTAACCCTAACCCTAACCCTAACCCTAACCCTAACCCTAACCCTAACCCTAACCCTAACCCTAACCCTAACCCTAACCCTAACCCTAACCCTAACCCTAACCCTAACCCTAACCCTAACCCTAACCCTAACCCTAACCCTAACCCTAACCCTAACCCTAACCCTAACCCTAACCCTAACCCTAACCCTAACCCTAACCCTAACCCTAACCCTAACCCTAACCCTAACCCTAACCCTAACCCTAACCCTAACCCTAACCCTAACCCTAACCCTAACCCTAACCCTAACCCTAACCCTAACCCTAACCCTAACCCTAACCCTAACCCTAACCCTAACCCTAACCCTAACCCTAACCCTAACCCTAACCCTAACCCTAACCCTAACCCTAACCCTAACCCTAACCCTAACCCTAACCCTAACCCTAACCCTAACCCTAACCCTAACCCTAACCCTAACCCTAACCCTAACCCTAACCCTAACCCTAACCCTAACCCTAACCCTAACCCTAACCCTAACCCTAACCCTAACCCTAACCCTAACCCTAACCCTAACCCTAACCCTAACCCTAACCCTAACCCTAACCCTAACCCTAACCCTAACCCTAACCCTAACCCTAACCCTAACCCTAACCCTAACCCTAACCCTAACCCTAACCCTAACCCTAACCCTAACCCTAACCCTAACCCTAACCCTAACCCTAACCCCTAACCCTAACCCTAACCCTAACCCTAACCCTAACCCTAACCCTAACCCTAACCCTAACCCTAACCCTAACCCTAACCCTAACCCTAACCCTAACCCTAACCCTAACCCTAACCCTAACCCTAACCCTAACCCTAACCCTAACCCTAACCCTAACCCTAACCCTAACCCTAACCCTAACCCTAACCCTAACCCTAACCCTAACCCTAACCCTAACCCTAACCCTAACCCTAACCCTAACCCTAACCCTAACCCTAACCCTAACCCTAACCCTAACCCTAACCCTAACCCTAACCCTAACCCTAACCCTAACCCTAACCCTAACCCTAACCCTAACCCTAACCCTAACCCTAACCCTAACCCTAACCCTAACCCTAACCCTAACCCTAACCCTAACCCTAACCCTAACCCTAACCCTAACCCTAACCCTAACCCTAACCCTAACCCTAACCCTAACCCTAACCCTAACCCTAACCCTAACCCTAACCCTAACCCTAACCCTAACCCTAACCCTAACCCTAACCCTAACCCTAACCCTAACCCTAACCCTAACCCTAACCCTAACCCTAACCCTAACCCTAACCCTAACCCTAACCCTAACCCTAACCCTAACCCTAACCCTAACCCTAACCCTAACCCTAACCCTAACCCTAACCCTAACCCTAACCCTAACCCTAACCCTAACCCTAACCCTAACCCTAACCCTAACCCTAACCCTAACCCTAACCCTAACCCTAACCCTAACCCTAACCCTAACCCTAACCCTAACCCTAACCCTAACCCTAACCCTAACCCTAACCCTAACCCTAACCCTAACCCTAACCCTAACCCTAACCCTAACCCTAACCCTAACCCTAACCCTAACCCTAACCCTAACCCTAACCCTAACCCTAACCCTAACCCTAACCCTAACCCTAACCCTAACCCTAACCCTAACCCTAACCCTAACCCTAACCCTAACCCTAACCCTAACCCTAACCCTAACCCTAACCCTAACCCTAACCCTAACCCTAACCCTAACCCTAACCCTAACCCTAACCCTAACCCTAACCCTAACCCTAACCCTAACCCTAACCCTAACCCTAACCCTAACCCTAACCCTAACCCTAACCCTAACCCTAACCCTAACCCTAACCCTAACCCTAACCCTAACCCTAACCCTAACCCTAACCCTAACCCTAACCCTAACCCTAACCCTAACCCTAACCCTAACCCTAACCCTAACCCTAACCCTAACCCTAACCCTAACCCTAACCCTAACCCTAACCCTAACCCTAACCCTAACCCTAACCCTAACCCTAACCCTAACCCTAACCCTAACCCTAACCCTAACCCTAACCCTAACCCTAACCCTAACCCTAACCCTAACCCTAACCCTAACCCTAACCCTAACCCTAACCCTAACCCTAACCCTAACCCTAACCCTAACCCTAACCCTAACCCTAACCCTAACCCTAACCCTAACCCTAACCCTAACCCTAACCCTAACCCTAACCCTAACCCTAACCCTAACCCTAACCCTAACCCTAACCCTAACCCTAACCCTAACCCTAACCCTAACCCTAACCCTAACCCTAACCCTAACCCTAACCCTAACCCTAACCCTAACCCTAACCCTAACCCTAACCCTAACCCTAACCCTAACCCTAACCCTAACCCTAACCCTAACCCTAACCCTAACCCTAACCCTAACCCTAACCCTAACCCTAACCCTAACCCTAACCCTAACCCTAACCCTAACCCTAACCCTAACCCTAACCCTAACCCTAACCCTAACCCTAACCCTAACCCTAACCCTAACCCTAACCCTAACCCTAACCCTAACCCTAACCCTAACCCTAACCTAACCCTAACCCTAACCCTAACCCTAACCCTAAAACTAACCCTAAAACTAACCCTAAAACTAACCCTAAAACTAACCCTAAAACTAACCCTAACCCTAAAACTAACCCTAAAACTAACCCTAAAACTAACCCTAACCCTAAAACTAACCCTAAAACTAACCCTAAAACTAACCCTAACCCTAAAACTAACCCTAAAACTAACCCTAAAACTAACCCAAAACCCTAACCCAAAACCCTAACCCTAACCCTAGTTCGTACAAGATGGCGGCCCCCATGCAGTCACGTGGTGGTTCAAGATGGCGGCCCCCATGCAGTCACGTGGTTGGCGGCCAAGATGGCGCCCTCCGTGTCGTCACGTGATCGGGGTCAAGATGGCGGCGGCCATCAGGTCACGTGGTAGGGGAGCCAACATGGCGGCCAGTAGGGGGGGTCACGTGATTCCGTACAAGATGGCGGCGTTCCGGGCGGGGTCCCGATTAGGGGTTTTTTTGGGGTTTCTGGGCTGCCCCCCTGCTTCCGGTGGCATTCCGGGGGACGGGCGGCGCCGCGCGTCGCCCGCGGTGGGTTTTGGGGCGCTCGGTGTGTGTCGGAGTTTCGGGCAGGCGTTCTGCGTGGTCGACTATGCTTTGGGGTCCTTCCTGGGCACCGGGGGCGCGGTTAGGGGCGGGTACCAGGGAGGGGCTGGGGCGTGGCCGGGGGTGACGTAATGCGACTGCACTACCTGCAGTTGTCGCCCGCATACACCAGGTGGCGCTGTGACTGCAGGAATGAATTTTGGTCGGCAGGTGGCGGTGTAGTATGCGGTGAATATGGATGACGGTGTGTGTGACTGATTTGTGGTATGTCTAGGCAATTAGGGGGCGGGATTATCGTGTAAGTGGGCAGGTATTGCCAGGGGTTACTCTACAGGTGGGAGGGTGGGGCTAATGAGGGGTCCTGTAGCGTATATATAAAAAGAAGAAAAACTATAATGTCTGGTGCAGCAGTAGCACCTTTCAGGCTCCCAGGGAGTAAATAGTTGTTTTTTAAATATTTTTCCTTTTTTTTTTTTTTTTTTACTCCCAGGGAGCCTGAAAGTTGCTACTGCTGCTTTGTTATTCTAACTCTAGAGAGAGAGAAAAAAGAACAGAAAAGAAGAGAGAGGAAGGAGAGAAGAGAAAAGAGGAGAGAACAGTGAAAAGACAAGAAAAGACAAAAGAGAGAAGAGATGAGAGAATAGATGACAGAGAAGTGAAGAGAACAGAAGACTAAAGAAAAGAGGAGAGAGAAGGGAGAAAAGAGGAGAGAGAAGGGAGAAAAGAGGAGAGAGAAGAGAGGAAAGAGGAGAGAGAAGAGAGGAAAGAGGAGAGAGAAAAGACACAGAAGAGAGATGTGGAAAGAACAGATGAGAGAAAACAGAACAGAGGAGTAGAGAAAACAGAGAGAAGTGAAAAGAAGGGAAGAATGAAAAGAGAAGAGAGAAAAGAGGAGAAAACAGAAGCAAAAAGAGAGAAGACAGAAGTGAAAACAAGACAACAGAGAAAAGAACAGAAGAGAACACAGAGAGAAGACAGACAGGAGAAGAGAGAATACAAGACAGTGAAGACAGACAGACTAGAAGAGAGAGTGGAAACAAGGATACAGAATAAGAGAGTGACAAGAGAATAGGAGAGAGAACAGGACAAAGTCAAGACAGAATAAAAGAGACTGAAAAGAGACAGAATAGAACAGAGTGCCAAGAGAAGAGAGTGAAGAGACGGAAGAGAGAAAAGAGAATAACGAGAGAGTGAAAACGGGACAGCGATACAGTCAAGAAAGACAAGAGTCAGATTGAAAAAGAAGACAGGTTGGAGTTAAAGTGAAAAAGGAAAGGAGGAAGACCAAAAAAGAGACTGCAAAAGGGAAGAGAGGGAAAAGGAAGAATTACTGTAGAAAAGAAGAACAAAGGATTACACTTAAAGCAGGAGAGAAGAAAAATACAGTTAAAGAGAAATAGTAACATACAGAAACAGAGGGAAAATAAATCAGAGAAACAGAGTTACAGAAGCACACGCAGAGCTAGAAACACCGAGAAACAGACACAGGGATAGAGACAGACAGAAATGAAGGTAGAAACAGAAAAGTGAGAGGTACTAGGAACAAAGGCAGTGGAAAAAAATTACTACACCGCACCAAATAAAGACAGGAGCCAAAGCGGGGGCGGGGGGGGGGGGGGGGGAAGGGGGCATCTTTATTAGGGTTGATTCAACTTTATTGCATGAATTTTCTTATTTACACTTCAGCAAAACACATGGAAACAGCGTATACAAAGGCAAGGACACATACAATCCATACACATGGTGGTAAAAGGCCATTCTACCTACCGAGCAATGTACAATAATGCACCAGCTAATGCAAGTACAGAACAACACAAACAATAAAAGCCAAACACATAGTAACACAAGACAACCTTTTTCCTATTTTCATTGCATTTGGAATTATTGTTACAGGATCCACAAAACAAAAGCGGCGCGCGGAACGCGACGCTCGTCCGCCGTGAATGCCTCCTTACCTTACGCGCGAACTCTCCGTCGCTCTCATTTCACCTGCTCAATAACACCCGAGACATCGTCGGTCCTCGGGAACGTGGTTCCCGGGACCCTCTGAAAAATTCCTCCTGCCTGACAAAAACCCCGGTCCCAGGACGGTCTGCGCCCAAACTTTGGCGATGAACGTCGCCTCGCGGACCGGCCGGGACCGAGGAAAAAAAAACCCAGCCGGGGGGGGAAAAAAAAAAAAACCCCCCGGCTGGGGATTTTTTATTCTAAAGTTTAAAATGTGTTGAAAAACCTGAAAGGCAAAAGTCATACACCCAAAGTTAGAACCGGTCAACAACACACACATACACCTCTCCTTCAGCTTACACACAAACCCACCCTCGCTCGCACCTCAACCGCTCCCCTGACCCCCGGCACGCGTTCGTGCCGCTCCTCGGGAACGTGGTTCCCGGGAGCCTCTGAAAAACTCCTCCTGCCTGACAAAAACCCCGGTCCCAGGACGGTCTGCGCCCAAACTTTGGCGATGAACGTCGCCTCGCGGACCGGCCGGGACCGAGGAAAAAAAAAACCCAGCCGGGGGGGGAAAAAAAAAAAACCCCCCGGCTGGGGATTTTTTATTCTAAAGTTTAAAATGTGTTGAAAAACCTGAAAGGCAAAAGTCATACACCCAAGGTTAGAACCGGTCAACAACACACACATACACCTCTCCTTCAGCTTACACACAAACCCACCCTCGCTCGCACCTCAACCGCTCCCCTGACCCCCGGCACGCGTTCGTGCCGCTCCTCGGGAACGTGGTTCCCGGGAGCCTCTGAAAAACTCCTCCTGCCTGACAAAAACCCCGGTCCCAGGACGGTCTGCGCCCAAACTTTGGCGATGAACGTCGCCTCGCGGACCGGCCGGGACCGAGGAAAAAAAAACCCAGCCGGGGGGGGGAAAAAAAAAAACCCCCCGGCTGGGGATTTTTTATTCTAAAGTTTAAAATGTGTTGAAAAACCTGAAAGGCAAAAGTCATACACCCAAGGTTAGAACCGGTCAACAATACACACATACACCTCTCCTTCAGCTTACACACAAACCCACCCTCGCTCGCACCTCAACCGCTCCCCTGACCCCCGGCACGCGTTCGTGCCGCTCCTCGGGAACGTGGTTCCCGGGAGCCTCTGAAAAACTCCTCCTGCCTGACAAAAACCCCGGTCCCAGGACGGTCTGCGCCCAAACTTTGGCGATGAACGTCGCCTCGCGGACCGGCCGGGACCGAGGAAAAAAAAACCCAGCCGGGGGGGGGAAAAAAAAAAAACCCCCCGGCTGGGGATTTTTTATTCTAAAGTTTAAAATGTGTTGAAAAACCTGAAAGGCAAAAGTCATACACCCAAGGTTAGAACCGGTCAACAATACACACATACACCTCTCCTTCAGCTTACACACAAACCCACCCTCGCTCGCACCTCAACCGCTCCCCTGACCCCCGGCACGCGTTCGTGCCGCTCCTCGGGAACGTGGTTCCCGGGAGCCTCTGAAAAACTCCTCCTGCCTGACAAAAACCCCGGTCCCAGGACGGTCTGCGCCCAAACTTTGGCGATGAACGTCGCCTCGCGGACCGGCCGGGACCGAGGAAAAAAAAACCCAGCCGGGGGGGAAAAAAAAAAAACCCCCCGGCTGGGGATTTTTTATTCTAAAGTTTAAAATGTGTTGAAAAACCTGAAAGGCAAAAGTCATACACCCAAGGTTAGAACCGGTCAACAACACACACATACACCTCTCCTTCAGCTTACACACAAACCCACCCTCGCTCGCACCTCAACCGCTCCCCTGACCCCCGGCACGCGTTCGTGCCGCTCCTCGGGAACGTGGTTCCCGGGAGCCTCTGAAAAACTCCTCCTGCCTGACAAAAACCCCGGTCCCAGGACGGTCTGCGCCCAAACTTTGGCGATGAACGTCGCCTCGCGGACCGGCCGGGACCGAGGAAAAAAAAACCCAGCCGGGGGGGGAAAAAAAAAAACCCCCCGGCTGGGGATTTTTTATTCTAAAGTTTAAAATGTGTTGAAAAACCTGAAAGGCAAAAGTCATACACCCAAGGTTAGAACCGGTCAACAATACACACATACACCTCTCCTTCAGCTTACACACAAACCCACCCTCGCTCGCACCTCAACCGCTCCCCTGACCCCCGGCACGCGTTCGTGCCGCTCCTCGGGAACGTGGTTCCCGGGAGCCTCTGAAAAATTCCTCCTGCCTGACAAAAACCCCGGTCCTAGGACGGTCTGCGCCCAAACTTTGGCGATGAACGTCGCCTCGCGGACCGGCCGGGACCGAGGAAAAAAAAAGCCAGCCGGGGGAAAAAAAAAAAAAAACCCCGGCTGGGGATTTTTTATTCTAAAGTTTAAAATGTGTTGAAAAACCTGAAAGGCAAAAGTCATACACCCAAGGTTAGAACTGCTGAGCGTACGTGCGGCAACGAGCGGATGCGGATGGTCGCTCACTCCCACGCACGCTCTTCGACTTACACGCTCGCTGCGGCCCTTACTTGAAACGCTGAAGAATGTGCTTCGACACGTCATCCGGCTGCCGCTCGACGTCAAACGGTAGATTCCGGGAAAATCGGTCGCCTCGGGGACCTGTGAGACAACGGGAGGCGATCGATGAGCGGCTAGCTTACAGCTAGGACTTGTCCCCGCTCTGGGCCCATAAGTTTTCTACCCAAAATCCCATAGAAGACAGATGAATGGTAAAGTTTTTATAACTGTTCTACCTAACTGTGACTACGTGCCAGGGCAGGGCAGCTCGGACCCTAAGTGGCGCAATATAAGTACACGCGATATAAGCCGACACAAGTATGTACAGCGTAAGTACGTACCGTATAAGCCAATATAATTACACACCGTACGAGTACATTCAATATAAGCCAAGGTAATTACATACCGTGTTAGTACATACAATACGTGCCGAGATAATTACATACAATACAAGTGCATACAATATAAGCCAACATAGGTACATACAGAATAATAACGTACAATATAAGCCAACATAGGTACATACAATATAATTACATACAATATACACCGAGATAGGTACAGACAACATAAGCACATACAATATAAACCAGGACTTGAGAACTCTCTGGAAGATGAATTCTTGAGCGCTATACCCTTTGAGAAGACGGAACCTACGGAGTTATGATGGTCATGTGAGGAGGGTGTAAGACGCTCCCTGTAGAAGCCCAAGAGAATGGCACGGGGGGAAAAAAGGCGATGCCAAAGCTGAGATGGAAGATCGATGACAACATCTTGTGTACTTCTTCATGTCTCAAAGAGTAAAAATGTAAAGATGGCAGAATAAGCAATGTCCAGGAAGGAACGTGAGTAAAATATGGCCGATATGGCACAGAATGATGCCGATACAGCATCGAGATGTAACAAAGGCCTATGACACAGAAGACAATGGATGCAGACTACGTAACACAGACACAGAGGACACAGACACAGAGGACACAGACACAGAGGACACAGACACAGAGGACACAGACACAGAGGACACAGACACAGAGGACACAGACACAGAGGACACAGACACAGAGGACACAGACACAGAGGACACAGACACAGAGGACACAGACACAGAGGACACAGACACAGAGGACACAGACACAGAGGACACAGACACAGAGGACACAGACACAGAGGACACAGACACAGAGGACACAGACACAGAGGACACAGACACAGAGGACACAGACACAGAGGACACAGACACAGAGGACACAGACACAGAGGACACAGACACAGAGGACACAGACACAGAGGACACAGACACGAGTGGAAACCGCCTGGCAGTTACACCTTATGGATTCAAGATTTCTAGTGTGAGATGAGCCAGAGGCCAAAGATGCCGAAGGAAAGCGAGTCCTATGGCAAGAGTGTGTGATGATGAAACAGCTCCTTAAAAGGAAGTGCTGCCAAAGCAGTTAAGAGGATGCTCGGGAGGCTGGGTGGGCCTAGAGAAGGAAGCGAAGACTGCCGGGTGATGGTGGCTATAGCTCCGGACCTGAAGGCGAGCTCCTCGGGAGAAAGATCCACAACGACATCGAGGGTTGAAGGAGGCAGACGACGCAAAGTTCGCGAGAACGTGGAGACGGGTCGGAACTGCCCTGCCCGGCAAAGGCTCTGGTGAGGCCAGGAGAAACCCTCTCCCTTTACTTCCGAGGGACCTGTTCCACTACAGACTGCTCCGCTAAGCTAACATCAAATTGCCCCATGTGAGAGTAAAGGCTTTTTCCCTCCCCGCAAGTATGGGCCCCGACACTTAGCTTTGGGAAGACGAGCTGACAAAATCCATCGCCGGTTGGACGCGGACGCTGAGACGTTGTCGTGCGCTTCGGTGCTGCTCTTTCCGAACTTTGGCTACAAACCTCCTCATGGTACCTGAGACAAAACAGAAAATGTGACTATTGCCCACACAAAGAGTCATCCCCGAGACTCCTCCGCACCACTGCCCCAACTCACCTCAAATCTTGATTTGACTCCAGAGTCTGCCCGGAAGACACCTGCAAAAACAAAAGGTATACGCTTAGCGTGCTGCTGCATAACGCCCGCCTACGTGTCACCCTGCCTAAACGCCGACTCACCCGCTCGCCTCCGTTCCTTGGCACGCTGAGAACGGCGACAGCACCTGCAAAGAAACAAAGCGAAAAAGCATGCTGAGATACTGTGAAAAAAAAAACCGTCATAATCTGACAAATAAGCCACACGTGCACCATAACCTTGCACCTACCTGGCATCGGGCATCCTTGGCCAGCATGGGTTGCAAGTGGACCAGCTAAAATAAAAAAACAACACTGAATGCTTAGAGTTGCACCACAAATTGAGATCTCAGCAATAACAACAACTTTTGTCCACTAGTCACTGCTCACCTTGCCCACTTTGCCTTGTCTGCTGCTACATGGCTTTACTTCCTAAAAATAAAGAAAAACAACAATGCTGTAACAGAGTCATCATTTACACTCCCCCCGCAGAGACAAACAGGGACTGACTTTCTCAGGGGAACCCACTCACCAGGGATAGGGTGCTCTGCTCTGATTTTATCCATCTGCATCTGAAATAAAGTCAGGACAAAAGTCAAAGGGCTGCAGGACAACTTCACAGCTCCAGACATCTTGGGTCAATCTAGGAATACCATCTAGGGTTCAACTACACCCCGCACTACAAATTTCAAGCCCCCGGGATTTGTCCTATTGCGCCAGGCTATGCGGCAGGGCAGAGCGGCTCCGGCACAAATATGTGCAGACACCCGTGACGCAGGACAGGACGTGACAAACAAAAGGGACGCAACAGGAACAGAAATCACTTGGCAAGAAGAATGACAGCAAGGACTGACAGAATGCAAAATGAAATGACTGAGGTGAGACCGATGGTGACCTGATGATGCTCAGAGAGCCCTGGAGGAAGAAGATGCTAACGGAATGATTTCTTCAAAGAACTGCAAAGATGGATGCCGGTGAATCCTATGGTCAGAATCCTCTGCCTATCCTCACATTCTTACAAGCCCTAATCTGCCATAATGGATCCTTGCGAGGCACAGCTGTCCATACGGCTCAGAACGAGACCTTCAAAGTCATCTGACTGGATGCTCCTAATGAGAAATGCAATTCCAATGCCTGTCTGAGCTCCTGAGTCAGAAGTCCTATGGCATTGGTGCCAGACCAAGAAATGCAGGGATGAGAGATGCTAAGAGTGATGCCAGGGTTTCTGGTAGGCCACTCAAAGGGTTAAGGTAAAAGATGTGCAACATGAGACATACAAACAACACAGAAGGCACGACAGACAAGTGACACGATACACACCGGAACTGCTCTGCCCTGCACACCTCAGCGCTGGGATCAAAAGCGATGCTTTCCCTTTATGTGGCCTAAGGGGACACTTATTGTATATCCTCACCTCCAAAGCTGACTCAAAAACCCCTCCCTGTGAGTTCCAACCCAGCACCCCGCTATCATCCCCTCTGTGGGTCATGGCCCTCGACTTATCTGCAGATGCCGGTCCGGGTCAGGTGCCAAAGAAGGCCGTCTCACCGTCTGGGAAGTTCCTGCTGTCACCGGGCCGTTGTCTCTTAGTCAGCTGCATTCGAGAAAACAGAGCATCAGTGCCTGATCTTGGCAGCGCATCGGCCAAAACCCGACAATTCTGCTACTTACCGTTCTCCTGCGATGCCTTGGTCTCTTATGAATGCCGCACGCTTCGGCTGCGCTCTGAGGCCGACGCCGTCGTCGCAGGGTTCACCTCGGTTGAGAGGAGAAAAGGTGATGTGGCATTGCTGAAACCAGAGTGGACCCCCGCTCCTCCTCCCTATTCCCGACTCACCGCAACTCCTCAGGCGTTGCTAAAGGCCACCCGGATGACTCCTTTAAATAGAAAAGGCAGAGGCTTCATCGCCGAGTCCTGTAATACTTCCACAGGACTCCAAAGAGTAACGATCACAGTCCATCAGCCAGTGTGTGACAGGGTCACGTATACTCCAAATGGATGGCCTAAAGCACACAAACGAACATGCGTGCTTAGAGTTGCACCAGAAATTGAGATCTCGGCAATAACAACTTCTGTCCGCTAGTCACTGCTCACCTTGCCAACTTTGCCTTGTCTGCTGCTACGTGGCTTTACTTCCTAAAAATAAAGAAAAACAACAATGCTGTAACACAAAGTCGCCATTTACACTGCCCCTGCAGAGACAAACAGGGACTGACTTTCTCAGGGGAACCCGCTCACCTGGGATGGGGTGCTCTGCCATGGATTTTATCCATCTGCATCTGAAAGAAATTCAGGACAAAAGTCAATGTGCTGCAGAATAACTTCACACCTCCAAACATCTTGTGTCCATCTACAAATCCCATCTAGAATCCAACTACACCCCGCACTACAAATTTCAAGCCTCCGGGATTGGTCCTATCGCACCGGACAATGCGGCAGGGCAGAGCAGCTCCGGGACAAATATGTGCACCCACCCGTGACACAGGACAGGACGAGACAAACAAAGGGGACACAACAGGAAGAGAAATCACTTGGCAAGAAGAATGACTGCAAAATGAAGGCAAGAAGAATGACTGCAAAATGAAGGCAAAATGAAGTGAATGAGGTGAGACCGATGGTGAGCCGAAGAGGCTCAGAGAACCCTGGAGGAAGAAGATGCTAACTGAATTATTTCTTCAAAAAACTGCAAAAAAGGATACCTGTGAATCCTACGGTCAGAATCCTCTACCTATCCTCATGTTCTTATGAGTCCTAATCTGCAATAATGGATCCTTGCAATGCACAGCAGTATGTACAGCTCAGAACAAGACCTGCAAAGACATCGGACTGGATGCTTCTAAAGAGAAATGCAATTCTGATGCCTGTCTGAGCTCCTGTGTCAAAAGTCCTGTGGCATTGGTGCCAGGCCAAGAAATGCAGAGATCACAGACGCTAAGAATGATGCCAGGGTTTCTGATAGGCCCCTCAAAGGGCTAAGGTAGACGATGCATGACATGAGACATATAAACAACACCAGGTACGTTAGACAAGTGACACGATACGCACCGGGACTGCTCTACCCTGCACACCTCAGCACTGGGATCAAAAGTGACACTTTCCCTTTCTGTGGCCTAAGGGGACACTACTTGGATAGCCTCAGCCCCAAAGCAGACTCAAAAACCCCTCCCGGTGAGTCCCAACCCAGCACCCCACATTCACCCCCTCGGCAAGTCATAGCCCTCGACTTATCTCTCAGACATCTGCGGATGCCCATCTGCATCATGTGCAAAAGAAGGCCGCCTTGCCATCTGGGAAGTTCTCGCTGTCACTGGGCTGCTGCCTCATAGCTACATTAAAGAAATTAAAACATCAGTGTATGGTCTTACCAGCACATTGCCCAAAACCCAACTCTTCCGCTACTCACCATCTCCTAATGCCATTAGCTTCAGCAACGCTTGGAGGCCAATGCCATCGTGGCAGGGTGTGCCTGGTTTAAGGGGAGACAGGGAGATGTGGCATTGCTGAAACATGAGCGGACCCTCGCTCCTCCTCCCTATTCCCTGACTCACCGCAACTCCTCGGCAGCTGCCAAAGGCCAGCCAGATGGCACCTTTAAACAGAAAGGTTCAGGGCTTCATCGCAGAGTCCTGCAATACCTTCACAGGGCTCGCAAGAGCAGCAAACCAGATCCATTGGCCGGTTGGGGGGTGGGGGGGCTCGGCCTACTCCAAATGGATTGCCTAAAGCACACAAACAAGACAGAAGGCTTAGAGTTGCACCAGAGATTCAGATCGCAGTAATAACAACTGCTTCTGTCCACTGGTCACCGCTCACCTTGACTGCTGATATCCAGCTTTACTTCATAAAAACAAAACCAAAGAACAGTGCTGTATGAGTCACCATTTACACTTCCCCTGCAGAGACAAACGGTGACTGACCTGCTCGGAGGAACCCCCTCAGCCAGGATGGGGTGCTCTGCCACAGATTTTATCTGCCTGCATCTGAAAGAAAGTCAGGACAAATGTCAAAGGGCGGCAGGATAATTTCACTGCTCCAGGCACCCTGTGTCCATCTACAAATCCCATCTATAATCCAACTACACCCCACACTACAAATTTCAAGCCCCCAGGATTTGTCCTATTACACCAGGCTACGCAGCAGGGCAGAGCAGCTCCGGCACAAATACGTGCAGACACCCGTGACACAGGACACGACATGACAAACAAGGGGGACACAACAGGAATCTCTTGGCAAGAAGAATGACTGCAAGGACTGAGAGAATGCAAGATTAGATGACCGAGATGAGACTGATGGCGAGCTGAAGAGGCTCCCAGAACCCTGGAGGAATAACCTGCTAAGACAATGGTTTATTCCAAGAACTACAAAGATGGATGTCTGAGAATCCTACGGTCAGCATCCTCTACCTATCCTCGCATTCTTACAAGTCCTAATCTGCCATAATGGATCCTTGCAAGGTACATACAGCTCAGAACAAGACCTTCAAAGACATCTGACAGGATGCTCCTAAAGAGAAGTGCAATTCTGATGCCTGTCTGAGCTCCTGAGTCAAAAGTCCTACGGCATTGGTGCCAGGCCAAGAAATGCAGAGATCACAGATGCTAAGAATGATGCCAGGGTTTCTGATAGGCCCCTCAAAGGGCTAAGGTAAAAGACATGAGAAAGCCAAACACACAGAATGCACAATAGACAACTGACACGATACCCTCCGGGACTGCTCTGCCCTGAGCACCTCAGCATTGTGATCAAAAGTGACACTTGGCTTTTGTGTGGCCTAAGGGGCCGCTTCCTGGACGCCTCCATCTCCAAAGCGGACTCAAAAATCCCTCCCTGTGAGTCCTGACCCAGCACCCCACTATCATCCCCTCTGTGGGTCATAGCCATTGACTTATCTGCAGATGCCAATCCGTGTCAGATGCAAAAGAAGGCCGCCTCGCCGTCTGGGAAGTTCCTGCTGTCGCCTGGCTGTTGTCTCTTAGTCAGCTGCATTTGAGAAAACAGAGCATCAATGCCTGATCTTAGAAGCACATCGGCCAAAACCCAACAATTCTGCTACTCACCGTTCCCCTAGCAATGCCTGGGTCCCTTATGAATGCCGCACGCTTCGGCTGCGCTCGGAGGCTGACGCCATCATCGCAGGGTCCGCCTAAGTTAAGGGGAGAGAAGGTGATGTGGCATTGGTGACACCAGAGTGGACCCTCGCTCCTCCTCCCTATTCCCCGACTCACTGCAACTCCTCGGCCGCGGCCAAAGGCTACCCGGGTGACACATTTAAATAGGAAAGGCAGAGGCTTCATCACCAAGTCCTGTAATACTTCCACAGGGCTCACAAGAGCAATGATCACAGTCCACCGGCCAGTGCGTGATGGGGAGTAATGCATACTCCAAATGGATTGCCTAAAGCACACACAAACGAGAATGCATGCTTACACTTGCACCAGAGATTCAGATCGCAGCAATAACAACAGCTACAGTCCACTGATCACTGCTCACCTTGACCACCTCGCCTTGACTTCTGATATGTGGCTTTACTGCCTAAAAATAAAAACAAAGAACAATGCTGTAACAGAGTCACCATCTACACTGCCCCTGCAGAGACAAACAGGGATTGACCTGCTCAGGGCAACCCACTCACCTGGGATGGGGTGCTCTGCCATGGATTTTATCCACCTGCATCTAAAAGCAAGTGAGGACAAATGTCAAAGGGCTGCAGGATAACTTCACAGCTCCAGACATCTTGGGTCCATCTACAAATCCCATCTATAATCCAACAACACCCCACACTACAAATTTCAAGCCCCCGGGATTTGTCCTATTACACCAGGCTATGCAGCAGGGCAGAGCAGCTCCGGCAAAAATATGTGCAGACACCCGTGACACAGGACAGAACATGACAAACAAGGGGGACACAACAAGGACAGAAATCTCTTGGCAAAAATGACTGCAAGGACTGAGAGAATGCAAGATTAGATGACCGAGGTGAGACAGATGAGGCTCAGAGAACCCTGGAGGAAGAATCTGATAAGAGAACAGTTTATTCCAAGAACTACAAAGATGGATGTCCGAGAATCCTATGGGCAGAATCCTCTACCTATCCTCGCATTCTTACGAGCCCTAATCTGCCATAATGGATCCTTGCGATGCACAGCAGTACGTACAGCTCAGAACAAGACCTGCAAAGATATCTGACTGGATGCTCCTAAAGAGAAATTCAATTCCGATGCCTGTCCGAGCTCCTGTGTCAAAAGTCCTGTGGCATTGGTGCCAGGCCAAGAAATGCAGAGGTCACAGATGCTAAGAATGATGCCAGGGTTTCTGATAGGCCCCTCAAAGGGCTAAGGGAAAAGACATGAGACAGCCACACAACACAATGCACAAAAGCCACACGACAAAACACACCGGGACTGCCCTCCTCTGCTCAGCTCAGCACTGGGACCAAAAGTGACACTTGGCTTTTGTGTGGCCTCAAGACAACATTTCCTGGATATCCTCAGCTCCAAAGCTGACTCAAAAATCCCTCCTGGTGAGTCCTGACACAGCAACCCCCTTCCATCCCCTCTGTAAGTCACAGCCCTCAACTTAGCTCTTGGCTCTCCAGGAATGAGAATCCACATCAGGTGCAAAGCAAGGCCACCAGGCTGTCTGGGAGGTTCCTGCTGTCACCGGGCTGCTGTCTCCTAGTCTGTCAAGATAAAGGTAACCAGACATCAGTGCATCATCATAGCAGCATATCGACTAAAACCCGAAAATTCTGCTACTCAACGCCTCCTAAGAACGACCGGGTCCTCGGCCCGCACGCTTCGGCCATGCTCTGAGACCGACGCCGTCGTCATAGGGTATGCCTGGGTAAAGAGGAGATGAGGTGATGTAGCATAGCTGAGAACTGAGCGGACCCCAGCTCCTCCTCGATACCCCCCAACTCACCACGGCTCGTTGCCCATTCCTGAGGGCTACCCAGAAGCAACCTTTAAATAGAAAATTTCAAGGCTTCATCACAGGGTCCTGCAATACCTCCACAGGGCTCATGAGAGCAGCAAACCTGGTCAATCGGCTGGTTGATGACAGGGGCTTGGCATAACCTGAGTAGATTGCCTAAGGCACACAGACAAGAACAGAGGCTTAGAGCTGCATCACAACTTGAGACCTGAGCAATAACAACTGCTTCTATCCACTACTCACCTTGACCACTTCAACTTGACTGTTGCTCTATCACTTTACTTCCTAAAATAAAAAAAAAAGAACAATGCTGTACCAGAGTCACCATCTACACTCCCCCTGCAGAGACAAACAGGGACTGACCTGCTCAGGGCAACCCACTCACCTGGGATGGGGTGCTCTGCCATGGATTTTATCCATCTGCATCTGAAAGAAAGTTAGGAAAAATGTCAAAGGGCTGCAGGACCACTTCACAGCTCCAGACATCTGGGTCAGCCTAGGAATATCATCTAGAGTCCAACTACAGCCCACACTACAAATTTCAAGCCCCCAGGATTTGTCCTATTACACCAGGCTACGCAGCAGGGCAGAGCAGCTCTGGCACAAATACGTGCAGACACCCGTGACACAGGACACGACATGACAAACAAGGGGGACACAACAGGGACAGGAATCTCTTGGCAAGAAGAATGACTGCAAGGACTGAGAGAATGCAAAATGAGAGGACTGAGGTGAGACTGATGGTGAGCCGATGAGGCTCAGAGAGCCCTGGTAGGAAGAAGATGCTAACTGAATGATTTGTTTTAAGAACTGCAAAGATGGATGCCTGTGAATTCTATAGTCAGAGTCCTCTACCTATCCTCGCATTCTTACAAGTCCTAATCTGCCATAATGGATCCTTGCAAGGTACATACAGCTCAGAACAAGACCTGCAAAGACATCTGACTGGATGCTCCTAAAGAGAGGTGCAATTCCGATGCCTATCTGAGCTCCTGAGTCATAAGTCCTGTGGCATTGGTGCCAGGCCAAGAAATGCAGAGATCACAGATGCTAAGAATGATGCCAGGGTTTCTGATAGGCCCCTCAAAGGGCTAAGGTAAAAGACATGAGAAAGCCAAACACACAGAACGCACAATAGACAACTGACACGATACCCTCCGGGACTGCTCTGCCCTGCGCACCTCAGCACTGGGATCAAAAGTGACACTTGGATGATCTGTGGCCTAAGGGGCCACTTCTTGGACATCCCCCACTCCAAAGCAGACTCAAAAATCCCTCCCTGTGAGTCCCAACCCAGCACCCCACTATCATCCCCTCTATGGGTCACAGCCATCGACTTATCTGCAGATGCCACTCCGTGTCAGGTGCAAAAGACCTCCCCTTGCCGTCTGGGAAGTTCCTGCTGTCACCGGGCCGTTGTCTCTTAGTCATCTGCATTCGAGAAAACAGAGCATCAGTGCCTGATCTTGGCAGCACATCGGCCAAAAGCCCAACAATTCTGCTACTCAGCGTTCTCCTAGCAATGCCTGGGTCTCTTATGAATGCCGCACGCTTCGGCTGCGCTCGGACGCTGACCCCATCATCGCAGGGTTCGCCTACGTTAAGAGGAGAGAAGGTGATGTGGCATTGGTGACACCAGAGTGGACCCTCGCTCCTCCTCCCTATTCCTGACTCACCGCAACTCCTCGGCATTGCCAAAGGCCACCCGGATGACTCCTTTAAATAGAAAAGGCAGAGGCTTCATCGCCGAGTCCTGTAATACTTCCACAGGACTCCAAAGAGCAACGATCACAGTCCATCAGCCAGTGCGTGACAGAGTCACGTATACTCCAAATGGATTGCCTAAAGCACACAAACGAACATGCGTGCTTAGAGTTGCACCAGAAATTGAGATCTCGGCAATAACAACTTCTGTCCGCTAGTCACTGCTCACCTTGCCCACTTTGCCTTGTCTGCTGCTACGTGGCTTTACTTCCTAAAAATAAAGAAAAACAACAATGCTGTAACACAAAGTCGCCATTTACACTGCCCCTGCAGAGACAAACAGGGACTGACTTTCTCAGGGGAACCCGCTCACCTGGGATGGGGTGCTCTGCCATGGATTTTATCCATCTGCATCTGAAAGAAATTCAGGACAAAAGTCAATGTGCTGCAGAATAACTTCACACCTCCAAACATCTTGTGTCCATCTACAAATCCCATCTAGAATCCAACTACACCCCGCACTACAAATTTCAAGTCCCCGGGATTTGTCCTAACGCGCCAGGCTATGCGGCAGGGCAGAGCAGCTCCGGGACAAATATGTGCACCCACCCGTGACACAGGACAGGACGTGACAAAGGGGACACAACAGGAAGAGAAATCACTTGGCAAGAAGAATGACTGCAAAATGAAGGCAAGAAGAATGACTGCAAAATGAAGGCAAAATGAAGTGAATGAGGTGAGACCAATGGTGAGCCCATGAGGCTCAGAGAACCCTGGAGGAAGAAGATGCTAAGGGAATGATTTCTTCAAAGAAATGCAAAAAAGGATGCCTGTGAATCCTGCTGTCACAATCCTCTACCCATCCTCACGTTCTTACAAGTCCTAATTCGCAATAATGGATCGTTGTGAGGCGCGACTGTCCGTACGGCTCGGAACGAGACCTTCAAAGACATCTGAACTGGATGCTTCTAAAGAGAGGTGCAATTCTGACGCCTGCCTGAGCTCCTGAGTCAAAAGTCTTACGGCATTGGTGGCAGGTCAAGAAATGCAGAGATCACAGATGCTAAGAATGATGCCAGTATTTCTGATAGGCCACTCACAGGGCTAAGGTAAAAGACATGAGACAGCCAAATGACACATAAGGTACGACAGACAAGTGACACGACACACACCGGCACTGCTCTGCCCTGCGCACCTCAGCGCTGGGATCAAAAATGACACTTGGCTTTTGTGTGGCCTAAGGGGCCGCTTCCTGGACGCCCCCATCTCCAAAGCCGACTCAAAAATCCCTCCCTGTGAGTCCCGACCCAGAACCCCGCTATCATCTCCTCTCTGGGTCGTAGCCCTCGACTTATCTGCGGATGCCGGTCCGAGTCGGGTGCGAAAGAAGGCCGCCCCGCCGTCTGGGAAGTTCCTGCTGTCGCCTGGCTGTTGTCTCTTAGTCAACTACATTAAAGAAAACCAAACATCAATGCTCTATCATGGCAGCACATGTTGGCAAACCCAACAATTCTGCTACTCACCGTTCCCCTAACAATGCCAGCCTCCTTGGGCTGGACAATTTGGCTGCGCTCGGAGGCTGACGCTGTCGTCACGGGGTTCGCCTCGCTTGAGAGGAGAGAAGGTGATGCGGCGTCGCTGAAACCGGAGTGGACCCCCGCCCCTCCTCCCTATTCCCGACTCGCCGTGACTCCTCGGCGTTGCCAAAGTCTCTCCGGGTGACTCCTTTAAATCGAAAAGGCAGAGGCTTCATCGCCGAGTCCTGTAATACTTCCACATGGCTCCAAAAAACAACAATCACGGTCCGTCGGCCAGTGTCTGACGGCGAGTTATGTGTACTCCACATGGATTGCCTAAAGCACACAAACGAGAATGCGTGCTTAGAGTTGCACCAGAAATTGAGATCTCGGCAATAACAACAACTTCTGTCCGCTAGTCACTGCTCGCCTTGACTACTGCTAGAAGGCTTTATTTCCTAAAAATAAAGAAAAAATAACAAAGCTGTAACACAAAGTCACCACTTACGCTCCCCCTGCAGAGACAAACAGGGACTGATCTGCTCGGGGGAACCCGCTCACCTGGGATGGGGTGCTCTGCTATGGATTTTATCCATCTGCATCTGAAAGACATTCAGGACAAAAGTGAAAGGGCTGCAGGATAACTTCACACCTCCAAACATCTTGTTTGCACATCTAGGAATACCATCTAGAATCCAACTACACCCCGCACTACAAATTTCAAGTCCCCGGGATTTGTCCTAAGGCGCTGGACTATGCGGCGGGGCGGAGCGGCTCCGACACAAATATGTGCGGACACCAGTGACACGGGACGGGACGTGACAAACAAAGGGGACGCGACAGGGACAGAAGTCACTTGGCAAGAGGAATGACTGCAAGGACTGAGCGAATGCAAAATGAAATGACTGAGGTGAGACCGATGGCAAGCCGAAGAGGCTCAGAGAACCCTGGAGGAAGAAGATGCTAACTGAATGATTTCTAAGAACTCCAAAGATGGATGTCTGAGAATCCTACGGTCAGAATCCTCTACCTAGCCTCACCTTCTTACGAGTCCTAATCCGCAATAATGGATCCTTGCGGGGCGCAGCTGTCCGTCGTCAAAGACATCTGACTGGATGCTTCTAAAGAGAGGTGCGGTTCTGATCCCTGTCTCAGCTCCTGAGTCAAAAGTCCTACGGCATTGGTGCCAGACCGAGAAACGCAGAGATCGCAGATGCTGAAAAGGATGCCGGGGTTTCTGATAGGCCCCTCAAAGGGCTAAGGGAAGAGACAAGAGACAGCTAAATGACACACAAGGCACAACACCCATATGACATGACACGTGCCGGAACCGCTCTGCCCTGTGCGTCTCGGCGCTGGGTTCAAAAGTGACGCTTTGCTTTCATGTGGTCTTAAGATGACATATCCTGGATATCCTCAGCTCCAAAGCTGACTCAAAAATCCCTCCCGGTGGGACCTGACGCGGCGGCCCCCTTCCAGCCCCTCTGTGAGTCATGGCCCTCGACTTATCTTTTGGATGTCCGGGAATGAGAATCCACGTCAGGTGCGAAGGAAGGCCGCCGGGCTGTCTGAGAGGTTCCTGCTATGACTGGGCTGCTGTCTCCTAGTCTGTCGGGAGAAAGAAAACCGGACGTCGGTGCGCCGTCCCGGCGGCCCGTCGGCCGAAACCCGACGGTTCTGCTGCTCTCCGTTCTCCTGGTGATGCCTGGGTCTTTTATGAATGCTGCGGGCTTTGGGATGACCGGTGATGTGAGTCCACCTGGGCCTGAAATGAGTACGCCTCAGAGCAGGTCTGTTAACCTTGGAGTTGGCTAGGATAAAGTAAACCGAAAATAACATATGAGTTTTGTGTTATGCAAGCCAAAGCCCAGCAAGTCAGCTGCTTGCCCTCTCCTGAAGGTGCCTGGGTCCTCGAGGTGTCGTCTTCATCCTGTGTCTGAGGGTGTGGCTGTTATTCTGAGTAGCACCTGAGTTAGAGACAAACACAGTTATGTAGCGTTTTGCTGACTGCGGTGAATGAGCTCATTTGCTGTAAGGCGTGGGAATGCCTCTGCTGTGCTAGAGAAAAACCTTGGGGGCGCTCAAATAGATACCGTTTCTCACGCTGGTGCCTTCAAAATCACCCACGATAACTCCTAACGGGAGTTATTATAAACTCTTCATGCTCCCTCTCCTAATCACAATACTTAACTCATTTGAAGCCTCAATCTCAAAGAGTACCTTGGACACAGATCAAATCCCTTTTGGAAGGTTATGAATCTGCTGAAAAAAATGCCCTACTGGACACAACCTAGAACTTCAAGAATCTGTATTTCTGCTAAAACAAAAAAACAACCAAAAAAAAAAAAAAAAACACAACAAAAAAAACCACAAAAAAAACCAAAAAACCCCAAAAAACCAAAAAAACCACAAAAAAAAAAAAAAAAAATCCCACAAAAAAACAAAAAACCCAAAACAAGCAAAAAAAACCCAAAACAAGCAAAAAAAACCCAAAACAAGCAAAAAAAACCCAAAACAAGCAAAAAAAACCCAAAACAAGCAAAAAAAACCCAAAACAAGCAAAAAAAACCCAAAACAAGCAAAAAAAACCCAAAACAAGCAAAAAAAACCCAAAACAAGCAAAAAAAACCCAAAACAAGCAAAAAAAACCCAAAACAAGCAAAAAAAACCCAAAACAAGCAAAAAAAACCCAAAACAAGCAAAAAAAACCCAAAACAAGCAAAAAAAACCCAAAACAAGCAAAAAAAACCCAAAACAAGCAAAAAAAACCCAAAACAAGCAAAAAAAACCCAAAACAAGCAAAAAAAACCCAAAACAAGCAAAAAAAACCCAAAACAAGCAAAAAAAACCCAAAACAAGCAAAAAAAACCCAAAACAAGCAAAAAAAACCCAAAACAAGCAAAAAAAACCCAAAACAAGCAAAAAAAACCCAAAACAAGCAAAAAAAACCCAAAACAAGCAAAAAAAACCCAAAACAAGCAAAAAAAACCCAAAACAAGCAAAAAAAACCCAAAACAAGCAAAAAAAACCCAAAACAAGCAAAAAAAACCCAAAACAAGCAAAAAAAACCCAAAACAAGCAAAAAAAACCCAAAACAAGCAAAAAAAACCCAAAACAAGCAAAAAAAACCCAAAACAAGCAAAAAAAACCCAAAACAAGCAAAAAAAACCCAAAACAAGCAAAAAAAACCCAAAACAAGCAAAAAAAACCCAAAACAAGCAAAAAAAACCCAAAACAAGCAAAAAAAACCCAAAACAAGCAAAAAAAACCCAAAACAAGCAAAAAAAACCCAAAACAAGCAAAAAAAACCCAAAACAAGCAAAAAAAACCCAAAACAAGCAAAAAAAACCCAAAACAAGCAAAAAAAACCCAAAACAAGCAAAAAAAACCCAAAACAAGCAAAAAAAACCCAAAACAAGCAAAAAAAACCCAAAACAAGCAAAAAAAACCCAAAACAAGCAAAAAAAACCCAAAACAAGCAAAAAAAACCCAAAACAAGCAAAAAAAACCCAAAACAAGCAAAAAAAACCCAAAACAAGCAAAAAAAACCCAAAACAAGCAAAAAAAACCCAAAACAAGCAAAAAAAACCCAAAACAAGCAAAAAAAACCCAAAACAAGCAAAAAAAACCCAAAACAAGCAAAAAAAACCCAAAACAAGCAAAAAAAACCCAAAACAAGCAAAAAAAACCCAAAACAAGCAAAAAAAACCCAAAACAAGCAAAAAAAACCCAAAACAAGCAAAAAAAACCCAAAACAAGCAAAAAAAACCCAAAACAAGCAAAAAAAACCCAAAACAAGCAAAAAAAACCCAAAACAAGCAAAAAAAACCCAAAACAAGCAAAAAAAACCCAAAACAAGCAAAAAAAACCCAAAACAAGCAAAAAAAACCCAAAACAAGCAAAAAAAACCCAAAACAAGCAAAAAAAACCCAAAACAAGCAAAAAAAACCCAAAACAAGCAAAAAAAACCCAAAACAAGCAAAAAAAACCCAAAACAAGCAAAAAAAACCCAAAACAAGCAAAAAAAACCCAAAACAAGCAAAAAAAACCCAAAACAAGCAAAAAAAACCCAAAACAAGCAAAAAAAACCCAAAACAAGCAAAAAAAACCCAAAACAAGCAAAAAAAACCCAAAACAAGCAAAAAAAACCCAAAACAAGCAAAAAAAACCCAAAACAAGCAAAAAAAACCCAAAACAAGCAAAAAAAACCCAAAACAAGCAAAAAAAACCCAAAACAAGCAAAAAAAACCCAAAACAAGCAAAAAAAAACCCAAAACAAGCAAAAAAAACCCAAAACAAGCAAAAAAAACCCAAAACAAGCAAAAAAAACCCAAAACAAGCAAAAAAAACCCAAAACAAGCAAAAAAAACCCAAAACAAGCAAAAAAAACCCAAAACAAGCAAAAAAAACCCAAAACAAGCAAAAAAAACCCAAAACAAGCAAAAAAAACCCAAAACAAGCAAAAAAAACCCAAAACAAGCAAAAAAAACCCAAAACAAGCAAAAAAAACCCAAAACAAGCAAAAAAAACCCAAAACAAGCAAAAAAAACCCAAAACAAGCAAAAAAAACCCAAAACAAGCAAAAAAAACCCAAAACAAGCAAAAAAAACCCAAAACAAGCAAAAAAAACCCAAAACAAGCAAAAAAAACCCAAAACAAGCAAAAAAAACCCAAAACAAGCAAAAAAAACCCAAAACAAGCAAAAAAAACCCAAAACAAGCAAAAAAAACCCAAAACAAGCAAAAAAAACCCAAAACAAGCAAAAAAAACCCAAAACAAGCAAAAAAAACCCAAAACAAGCAAAAAAAACCCAAAACAAGCAAAAAAAACCCAAAACAAGCAAAAAAAACCCAAAACAAGCAAAAAAAACCCAAAACAAGCAAAAAAAACCCAAAACAAGCAAAAAAAACCCAAAACAAGCAAAAAAAACCCAAAACAAGCAAAAAAAACCCAAAACAAGCAAAAAAAACCCAAAACAAGCAAAAAAAACCCAAAACAAGCAAAAAAAACCCAAAACAAGCAAAAAAAACCCAAAACAAGCAAAAAAAACCCAAAACAAGCAAAAAAAACCCAAAACAAGCAAAAAAAACCCAAAACAAGCAAAAAAAACCCAAAACAAGCAAAAAAAACCCAAAACAAGCAAAAAAAACCCAAAACAAGCAAAAAAAACCCAAAACAAGCAAAAAAAACCCAAAACAAGCAAAAAAAACCCAAAACAAGCAAAAAAAACCCAAAACAAGCAAAAAAAACCCAAAACAAGCAAAAAAAACCCAAAACAAGCAAAAAAAACCCAAAACAAGCAAAAAAAACCCAAAACAAGCAAAAAAAACCCAAAACAAGCAAAAAAAACCCAAAACAAGCAAAAAAAACCCAAAACAAGCAAAAAAAACCCAAAACAAGCAAAAAAAACCCAAAACAAGCAAAAAAAACCCAAAACAAGCAAAAAAAACCCAAAACAAGCAAAAAAAACCCAAAACAAGCAAAAAAAACCCAAAACAAGCAAAAAAAACCCAAAACAAGCAAAAAAAACCCAAAACAAGCAAAAAAAACCCAAAACAAGCAAAAAAAACCCAAAACAAAAAAACAAACAAAAAAGAGACCAAAACAAAAAAAAGACCAAAACAAAAAAAAAACCCCAAAAAAACCCCCAAAAAACAAAACCAAAAAAAAATCCACCAAAAAAAAAAAACAAAACAAAAATCCCCCAAAAAACAAAACAAAAAACCAAAACAAAAAAAAAAAAACCAAAACAAAAAAAAAAAAAACCAAAACAAAAAAAAAACCAAAACAATAAAAAAAAACCAAAACAATAAAAAAAAACCAAAACAATAAAAAAAAACCAAAACAATAAAAAAAAACCAAAACAATAAAAAAAAAACCAAAACCAAAACAAAAAAAACAAAACAAAAAAACCAAAAAACAAGAACAAAATCAGAAATTACAAAAGCAACTTACTGCCTCTGAACTCACAACCCAAAATCCTGAACTTAAATATTCCCTCTACTCCGTGCTGTTTTCTGCATAGTATCTTCAAAGCTTGTGTTGCTTTGTGTGCCCAAAAGCACCTGCTGAAAACAACCGGACATAAGCCGAAAGAGCCTCTTTGCTGAAATGAGAGGAGAGATCTTACCTGAGCAAATCCCAAGGAGGGAATGAAGCCCCTTAGCAAAGCCTGGGGTTAATATACCCCTGATGGGGCCCGCCTCTCGTTGCCACGGTGCCCGAGAAAAGGGAGGAGGCAAATCCTACCGGGTATAAAAGGCTTCAGAGCAGCTGCAGCTGTTTGGCCCTTCTGACTTCAGTTTGAGGGGGTAAAGGGCTTGCTGCAGGAGAAAACTCTTCAGAGAAAAGCAAACATTTTCCTTTTTGCTACAGCAGCTTGGATTGAAGCGGCAGACACGGGTAAGAAACGCAACTCTGTGTTCAGGTAGCAGGATCAGATAAATTAGGTAATTTGCTATTAACTTATGTAATTAGTTCTTGCTGAGTACTAACCGGTGCCTTACATGTAACTAAATAAGATGGAGGACACGACTAATGATATGAATGACCTAACTCTCCTTGGGACCTCTAATGAAGGCCATCTACATTATAAACAAAAATTACAAAAATTATAGTCGCCTGGGTAGCATAAGGATAACCATAAGCAGGACAGGCCCTTCTCTGAGATACTCGACCCTAAGGAACAGAAAGAGGTGCCCTGAAATGCAGATAACGCTTAAAAGGCTGAAAATCACAAAACTTGCTTCAAAAGAAACCCTTTAAAATCAGAAAATAGGTAGTGGCCTCCACTGAAACTGAAACAATAGCAAATAAATGAGCAGGCTCCTGGTGCCAGCGTGGAGGAGGCACGAGGGACTCTGAAACCAGCCTGAGTTTGTGGCGGTGGCATCTTAAATCTGGCGGAATCTTGCACTCTGGAAAAATCAGCTGGCACTCATGCACTCGGGGCCACAAGAAGCTGAAGACCAATGTCGGACTTCTCCCTGAGAAACAAAACCCAGCATCCCAGGATTCTGCAGTTAGTCTGCAACAGGCACTTAAGACTCTGAAAGCAGCCAGAGTTCACGGTGATGGTATCTTGGGTCTGGACAGAATCCTGCAAATTGCAGAAAATCATCAGGCAGTTGGCCACTCGGAGTCACAGGCAGCTAAACAAAAATGCTAAAGTTGCACCTGATAAACAAAAGTCACCCACCCAGGTTTCTGGTGTCACATTGAAGGAGGCACTTGGGACTCTCAAAGCAGCCTTACTTTGAGGTGGTGGCAGCTTGGGTCCGGATAGAATCCTGCAAAGTGCAGAAAATCAGCTGGCAGTTGGCCACTCAGGGCCACAGGCAGCTGAAAAACAAAGCAGGACTTTTCCCTGAGAGACAAAACTCACCAGCCCAGGTACCTGGTGACCATATGCAGGAGGCACTTGGGACTCTCATAGCAGCATGAGTTTGGTGTGGAGGTATCTTAAGTCAGGGTGGAATCTTGCGGTGTGCAAAAATCAGCTGGCAGTCATCCACTGGGGAGCACAAGCAGTTGAACATCAAAGCTGGACTTTTCCCTGAGAGACAAAACTCACCAGCCCAGGTTTTTTGTATAACATTGAAAGAGGCACTTGGGATTCTCAAAGCAGCCTGAGTTTGCGGTGGAGGCATCTGGCATCTGGGGGGAATCCTGCAGCGTGCAAAAATTCACCAGGCAGTTGGACTCTCAGGGCCACAGGTAGCTGAACAACAGGGCTGGACATTTCAAAGAGAAGCAAAACTCACCAGCGCAGGTACCTGGTGTCAGTTTCCAGGAGGCACTTGGGACTCTCAAAGCAGCCTCAGTTTGCGGTGGAGGCATCTTAAGTCTGGGTGGAATCTTGTGCTGTGGAAAAATCATCAGGCAGTCATCCACTCGGGACCACAAGCAGCTGAAGAACAATGCTGGACTTTTCCCTGAGAGACAAAAGTCAGCAGCCCAGGTTTATGGTGTCAGTTTGAAGGCGGCACTTGGGACTCTCAAAGCAGCCTGAGTTTGCAGTGGAGGCATCTGGCATCTGGGGGAATCCTGCAGCGTGCAAAAATTCACCAGGCAGTTGGACTCTCAGGGCCACAGGCAGCTGAACAACAGGGCTGGACATTTCCAAGAGAAGCAAAACTCACCAGCGCAGGTACCTGGTGTCAGTTTCCAGGAGGCACTTGGGACTCTCAAAGCAGCCTCAGTTTGCGGTGGAGGCATCTTAAGTCTGGGTGGAATCTTGTGCTGTGGAAAAATCAGCTGGCAGTCATCCACTCGGGACCACAAGCAGCTGAAGAACAATGCTGGACTTTTCCCTGAGAGACAAAAGTCAGCAGCCCAGGTTTATGGTGTCAGTTTGAAGGCGGCACTTGGGACTCTCAAAGCAGCCTGAGTTTGCAGTGGAGGCATCTGGCATCTGGGGGGAATCCTGCAGCGTGCAAAAATTCACCAGGCAGTTGGACTCTCAGGGCCACAGGTAGCTGAACAACAGGGCTGGACATTTCCAAGAGAAGCAAAACTCGCCCAGGTACGTGGTGTCATGTTGCAGGAGGCACTTTTGAGTCTCATAGCAGCCTGAGTTTGCGGTGGGAGAATCTTAAGTCTGGGTGGATTCATGCGCTGTAGAAAAATCAGCTGGCAGTCATCCACTCTGGGCCACCATCAGCTGAAGACCAATGCCGGGCTTTTCCCTGAGAGACAAAAGTCAGCAGCCCAAATTTCTGGTGTCAGTTTGCAGGAGGCACTTGGGACTCTCAAAGCAGCATGAGTTTGTGGTGAGGGCATCTTAAGTCTGGATAGAATCCTGCAAAGCGCAGAAAATCAGCTGGCGGTCGGCCACTCAGGGCCACAGGCAGCTGAACAAGAGGGCTGGACTTTTCCCTGAGAGACAAAACTCAGCAGGCCCAGGTTTCTGGTGTCAGTTTCCAGGAGGCATTTGGGACTCTCAAAGCAGCCTGAGTTTGCGATGGAGACATCTTAAGTCCGGGTTGAATCTTGCGTTGTGCAAAACACAGCTGGCACTCATCCACTTGGGGCCACAAGCAGCTGAAGACCAATGCCAGACTTTTCCCCGAGAGACAAAACTCACCGGTCCAGGTTTTTGGTGTCACATTGAAGGAGGCATTTGGGACTCTCAAAGAAGCCTCAGTTTGCGGTGGAGACATCTTAAGTCTGGGTGGAATCTTACGCTGTGGAAAAATCATCAGGCAGTCATCCACTCGGGAACACAAGCAGCTGAACAACGAAGCTGGAGTTTACCTTAAGAGGGAAAACTCACCAGTCCAGGTTCCAGGTGTCACGTTGCAGGAGGCACTAGGGACTCTCAAAGCAGCATGAGTTTGTGGTGGTGGCAGCTTGGGTCTGGATAGAATCCCGCAAAGGGCAGAAAATCAGCTGGTAGTCGGCCACTCAGGGCCACAGGCAGCTGAAAAACAAAGCAGGACTTTTCCCTGAGAGACAAAACTCACCAGCCCAGGTACCTGGTGTCAGTTTGCAGGAGGCACTTGGGACTCTCAAAGCAGCCTCAGTTTGTGGTGGTGGCAGCTTGGGTCTGGATTGAATCCTGCAAAGTGTGGAAAATCAGCTGGCAGTCGACCACTCAGGGCCACAGGCAGCTGAACAACAAAGCAGGACTTTTCCCTGAGAGACAAAACTCAGCAGCCCAGGTTTCTGGTGTCAGTTTCCAGGAGGCACATGTGACTCTCAAAGCAGCCTGAGTTTGCGGTGGAGACATCTTAAGTCTGGGTGGAATCTTACCCTGTGGAAAAATCATCAGGCAGTCATCCACTCGGGGCCACAAGCAGCTGAAGACCAATGCCGGTCTTTTCCCTGAGAGACAAAAGTCATCAGCCCAGATACCTGGTGTCCGTTTGCAGGAGGCACTTGGGACTCTAAAAACAGCATGAGTTTGCTGTGGAGGCATCTGAAGTCTGGGTGGAATCTTGCGCTGTGCAAAAATCATCAGCTGGCAGTCATCCACTCGGGGCCACAAGCAGCTGAAGACCAATGCTGGACTTTTCCCTGAGAGACAAAACTCACCAGCCCAGGTTTTTGGTGTCACATTGAAGGAGGCACTTGTGACTCTCAAAGCAGCCTTAGTTTGCGCTGGAGGCATCTGGCATCTGCGGGGAATCCTGCGGCGTGTGAAACTTCACCAGGCAGTTGGACTCTCGGGGCCACAGGCAGCTGAACAACAGGGCTGGACTTCTCCATGTACAGCAGAACTCACCAGCCCAGGTAGCTGGTGTCAGTTTGCAGGAGGCACTTGAGAGTTTCAAAGCAGCCTGAGTTTGCGGTGGAGGCATCTTAAGTCTGGGTGGAATCTTGCGCCATTTGGAATTTTGGGCAGGAGCCGCTCACTCGGGGCTCAGAATCCTCTACCTATCTTAGTCTCCGTACACGTCCTAATCCTCTATAAGGGATTGCTGCAGTGCACAGCTGTCAAGAACAGCTCAGAACAAGACCTTGAAAGACATTTAACTGAATGCTGCAAAAATAGGTGTGATTCTCATGACTGTCAGAGATCGCAAGTCAATGCTTTGACAGAATCGGCACCGGGCAGAGAAACACTAAGATCAGAGATGCTAAGATGCATGCCTCGGTTTCTGATAGTTCCCTCAAAGCACTAAGGCTCAGAGATGGATGCTGTTTTTGCAGGGTACCCCTGGATTAAGAGGCGATGATCTGGTGTGGCATTGCTGAAACCTGAGTGGACCCTGGCTCCTCCTCACTACCTCCCTGACTTATGGCAACTCCTCACCCGTTCCTGAAGGCTACCGGAGTGACACCTTCGAATGGACAAGACCAAGGCTTTATCACAGAGCCCTGTACTAATTCCTAACTTCCCACCAAGGAGATGAACCGGGTCTGTTGGCCCACTTGTAAGGGAGTCTGGGCATAACATGAATGGACCATCTAAAACGCACAATCAAGAATGGATGGTTAGAATTCCAGCAGAAGCACCACTACCCTAAGCACACAAATATATAAATTTTAAAAAACAAAACTCAAAAAATTCCACCAAAAAAAAGCCACCTCCAATTACCTACAATCACACTACCTAATGTAAGAACAAAGACCCTACGTCCAATACCTTTAATGAAACCTCTAAAATCTATGCCAAAAACCCCATAAAACTAAAAAAAAAACTTGCCTTGAACCAAATAAGAACCAAAAAAAAGTCTTATAAACTATACCAAATTATTAACCTAAGCATATCAAATCCACCCAAGTATAAAACCTGATCACCGGTACACAGTACACACTAATTTCATCACAACATGTAAAACAAAACCTATTTCTATTACTAATGTAATAAAAACTTCACAAAATTTAACTGCAATAAAACCTTAAAATCTTACTAAAAATAAAATTTTAGAATTCTATTATAACCTGAAAACTCATACATTCTAAACATGAACTTTCTGCAAAACAAATATTTCTAAAACCCAAAAATCTCAAATACACATTAAAAATAACTACTATACAGCCAAAAAACATAAAACAATTAAACACCTGACTTCAACTATTGAACACCATCTCTACAACTCTTCTTAAAAAACACCCCAACAAACACCAATTACCACCTCAACAATACACCACCAGCAACACCAAACAACTCAAAATACTCTAATTCCCATCCAAAAAACACTCTGTAAACTAAAACACCGAAAGAAATCAACAAAACCCACTCACCCTTCAATAACCCCATTTAACCTACACATGTAACTGAATGAAATAAAAATTTACTATAAAGTATCATACCTTAAATAACTCCACCATTAAACGCTGCTGTACCAAACTTATTTAAAAAATCACAAAAGCAAACTACAAGTAGTAAATAATACCAAAAAATAAAACAGGACACTATATACCACCAAAAAAAATTGGACTAAAAACCATATATAAATGCCACTATTTATTAAACAGCACTGCCACTAAATATATTTACCTACAGAAATATATGAATGTGTACATACAATTAAAATATATTAATTTGAGCATTAAACCGACGATATAAGAAAACAAAACGTCCTAAAGTGATATAATAGGAAATCCTTTATCATCTTCACCCAAATCCTCTCTCAGCTATATTGCTGAACACAAACAACAACAGAAAAAGACCTATTTTTTTACTTATTTTACCTAACGTCTCATGTATTATCCAAAACGAAAAATTTGGCCAAAACTGTAATTTCTTCTAAAACTATTCAACTTTCCTCCGATACAGAAAACCAAACCACCACCAAAAACCCCATAACACACCCTCGTCACACCCCCTCCGCAATTCCCTCTGCCCCTGCCGCTGGATGGACGCTGCAATGAAAAAACGCACACCCGGAGGTCTCACGACGGAGTGCGAAATCCATCGAACACTGTTTCTAGAAGGCGCCCATGGTATTATTTAAAGCTGTGCCTCTCTTACAGAGGAACACCAACCTAGCCCACAGACAAAAATGCCTGCGCGGTCGGGGCTTCGTTTGTTTCCCCTCTCCTCCTTTCAGTGATTTTGGCAAGCACGCTCAGAAACTGACAAGCCACAAGCGTCCCCCAGCGCCCCTTGGCGGGACTCGCTCCCGGGCTGGCGCCTCTCGGCGGTGCTGGGGGCACCGCGGAGAACACGGGAGCGGCGGCGCTCGGCACCCGGGGGCGGCCCCGCGCTCCTGGTACCGGACGGAACGCGGCTCCTCCGGCGGCTCCTCCGGCACGCAGGGGCCGCGCCGCGCCGGGAGAGCCCCGCCCGCTGCCCCTGCCCGGCGGGGCCGGCACCGGGCCCAGGGGGCCCCGGCGGCGCCCGAGCCCCGCGCCCGGAGCGGCCGGCAGCGGCCGGGGCCAGCGCAGCGCCCGTGCCGCCTCTGCCGCCCGCCGGCCCGGCACGGCTCCCCTCGGCTCCGCGCGGCTCGCACCGGCGCGGCTCCGGCACTCCCGCGGCAGCCCGGCCGCGTTCCCCTCCCAGCGCAGCAACTGCCCGGGCCGCGCCAGGAGCGCTCCCGCGCCGCAACCTTCGGGGCCGGGCCGCGGGCACAAGAAGCGCCCTCAAAGGCAGCGGCACGGCCCCACTTCAACCCCGCAAAGGCTGCGAGAGCTGCAGCTTCCTTCAGCTGAACCCCGAAACTGAGGCAGCGCGGGCTGCTCACCCCGCTTCAGCCAGGGCGAATTAATGTGTTCTCCCCTTCAATTTCATCCCCTAAGTCAAAAACACATACACTCTCCTGTAAAAATTTATTAAGTTGAATGAAGGAAAATAGGAGAAAAGGACCATAGAGCAAAGGATGCATCTTGGCTCTCAGCCAAGACCACACTTACCTTTGGGGATACCCTCAACTACCGTTCCCCTTACATGAGCCTGTTGCATATTAATAGTCCTTATGCATATCCCTAAAGTAGTTTATATTTTCCAGGAACTATTTTACATGGCCCCTCCTGAGGTCTGCCTTTATTAGAGCATGTGTGTTTCTTGGCTGTGGTTTCGGCTCCTTCTCCTTATCACTTCCAGTTTGAGTCTTGCTTTGCTTCATGCTTTGTTCAGACGGCGCGTGCTGTTAGTTGGCATAGCTGTAGCAGGTGTCCTCATCCTGTGTTCATTGGGTGTTATCCCACCCAAGCAGGCATTTTAACACAAGCATAGCTATTTCACTATTATATCTAAGCTTAATTAACAGCAGAAATACAAACTATATCTTTATAGCAAAATTACTTTAACATCATGCATATAAAATCCATTTTAATATTTCTGAAAAGCCAATATTATAATTTGTATCTATAACAGCCTATAATAGCAGAAAAAAGGGGTTTTCCACAAATGAAATCCTTCAAATGATGGCAAGAGGGGGATTTTACCTCAGTTCAAACCCTTTAAAAGGAGGGACAACAGGTCTGCCCCCTCAATTTAAACCTTAGGATGACTAAAATGGGGGGGGGGGGGGGGGGCAAACTCCAAATCAAACCCATAATATGACAACAGTATTTCTTCCCTTTCCTTTAAACCTTTAAAATAGAACACAGGGATTCCCTTTCACACCTCTGATACCCCTAACACCTGGGAAAAGCAGGTATTCCTTAAATCAATACCCTAAAACCACAAGTGAAGGGGGATCCCGTCCTATTCAAACACAGGCAATAATGGAAGAGAACTTGCTTCCCACACTTCATGTTTCTATTGTCCTCGCAATCCCCCCTTTTTTTTTTTTTTTCTGGGGGCACCGGGGAGGGATTGGCAAGATGAAATGGAAAACGGAAAGAAGTCCCCACTACAAATCCACACGAACTCACCTGTTCAGCTGCTGCTTCCCAGCACGAAGCTTTGGCCCTCGCCACCTCCCTTAAGCAATGCCCCACGCATCCAATTGCATATCCAGGTGCTCCCCGAGACCCTCGGAGAAGCTCTGACTGTCCTTCCCCGAGACACCCCCGGGAGCCCCCCATAAACCCCTCTACTCAGCAGCTCCAGGCAAAAGGGAGCTGACACAAACCCTCCCCCTAAAACAGCCCCAGTCATCATCCTCACAGCTCACACTCGGGGCTGCTCTGTGATTCTTCCCAAATGAATTTAGAGACAAATTACTATTCTTTAGCAATACCTATAAACACGAAAAACTTGTCATGTTTTAGTATTCTACACCCACCCCTCCCCGTGAATTTTGTGGCAGCTTGGGGTCCCTCTGGAGGACGGCACCCAGCATGACCCCGCTCATTCGCCACCCACCTGCTCCCCCACCGCCGTGTGGCTCCCTCTCCTCGGGACCTTGGGGTGCCCCAAATGACATCAGAGCCCCGAGTCTTGACCCCCCTTTCCCCACCCCCAAAGAAG
Source organism: Passer domesticus (assembly GCF_036417665.1). Lineage (NCBI taxonomy): Eukaryota > Metazoa > Chordata > Aves > Passeriformes > Passeridae > Passer > Passer domesticus. The sequence goes on along the minus strand of NC_087478.1, from coordinate 83,026,546 downwards.
GCACCGAACGAGTCAAACTGCCCTGGAGAGCAGCGCAGCGCTTCCTTCAAGCCCTTTCCACACGCACATCCCCCCAGAAAGGGACTCCGCCGCACCAAGAAAGGGGGGGCAGCCCCCAGAAGGGCTGAAGTTCCTCCCCAGCCTCGCTGTCACCCCCGAGGGGCAGAGACAGGGAGCGGCAGGGACGGCTCGGCACAGAGCGGGGCCGCTCTCAGCGGCATGTCGGGAGAGCCGCAGGTCCGGCAGTGTCGGGCGCTGTGTCTGAGCGGCACGGGGGGATCCGCCGAGAGCTCCGGCCCCGTGCGGGGACTCCTGCAGGGGCCGAGGGGCGCCGGGCTCCGGCCCTCTGGGCTTTATTCTCCGGCGCCCCGAGCCCCGCGGCCGCGGGGAAAGAACGAAAGGGGGAACAGGAAGAGAGGAGCGATAGCAGGGTAGGGAGGGAGGTCGGACTGGGGAGGAAAGCGGGAGGGGAAGGGAAATCCCGAGAGAAGGAGAAGAGGGACCGTGGACAGATGAGGGAGAGAGAAGGGGAATAGAAGGAAGTAGCGGGCTAGGGACAGGACAGGAAGGAGCTGAGTTTGGGGGGGCAGAGGGGAATGCGGGCAGGAGGAAGGACGGGTAGAGAGAGGGACAGGAGGGGAAGCCTCACAGAACCCCGAGCCCACCCGGCCGTGCCGGGGATGCTGCGCTCGGCGGAGCTCGGTTCGGTTCGGCTGCACCCGGCTCTTCGGCTAAATTCGGCTATTATCGGCTAAACTCGGCTATTATGGGCTACGCTGGGCTCGCTTCGGCAGAACTCGGAGCCGCTCGCTCCGTTCGGCTCGGCTCGGCTCCGTTCGGCTCAGCTCGGAGCCGCCTCACGTTCAGCGCGCGCAGATCGCTGCGCTCCTGCAGCCGGGTCCCAAGGGCGGCCCGGCCGTCGCACGGAAACCCCCCCAAGCAAGATTAGACAAAGCAGCTTCTGTGTTAAACCCTTTATATCCCATAAGGAGAAAACTGCTCTACCTCATCTTTTTCCACTCATTTTTCTTTGATTTCAAAATCAGAGTTACGAAAACCTACTCGAGAACAATATTTAGTAAGTAATCAATAAAGTAATCCTGTAAATTTCATAACCTGAAGAAAAAGTTATACCTGTTTCCACAAAAAATAAATAGACGAGACTGCTACTCACTGTGTCAAACGTTATTTAAAATACACCAAAAAAACTCTACATAAATAGTTCCACAACCAAAACAAAACACATAAGCAACCCTAACTAAAACCATGCATCCAAATACAGTGTTCATCAGTCACCAATCCTAAAAATCCATTTTCTACATACATTGCTAGTATACCTCTTAACACCTAACGTTATCCCTCGCAAACTTTAAATTGTAAATCAATAAATCCTATATATCACAAACTCTTAAACTACAATTTATACACCCTTACCCAAATTACAGTTAAGCCACAATAATTAAAATTACTAAAATCATTAGAAAAAAAAAACTTGTATAATATTAGCTACAAAAAAAACCAAACAAAAAAACAGAAAACCACAAAGAAGTTGCCTCAAAGTATCAAAAATAAAATTCAAAACAATTAACAGGACTAAGACACAACATAATAATAGATTAAAAAAAAAAAAATCACTTGAACAGAAATTTACTCCTCAAGATCAATTCCCACAAGAGCCATGAACCGGGTCCGTTGGCCAGTTGCTGAGGGGGTCTCGGCGTAATACCACTGGAACGCCTAAAGCACACAAATGAGAACGGAGCCTAAGTGTTGCACCAGAAATCGAGACCTGAGCAATACCACCTGCTTCCGTCCACCAGTCTCTGCTCACCTTGCCTGCTGATACCCGGCTTGACTTCCTAAAAATCAAGACAAAGAACAACGCGGTGAACACAGAGTCTCCACGTATGCTTCCCCTGCAAAGCAGAACAGAGACTGACCTGCTCTGCAGAGCCCACTCACTCGGCACGGGTCCCTCTGCCACAGATTTCAGCTGGCTGCATCTGAAAGAATGTTAGCACAAAAGTCAGAGTGCTGCAGGAAACCACAGGAGCTCCAGACATCTAGCGTCAATCTACAAATCCCATCCAGAGCTCACCTACACCCTGTATTACAAATTTCCAGGCCCCCAGGACTTCTCCTATGATACCTACACCAGGCTTTGCAGCAGGGCAGAGTGGCATCGGCCCAAACACCCAGACACCCGTGACACAGAACAGGACAAACCATAAGCCCCTCAAAGGACTAAGGCACAAGACACGTGACACGAGACATCCAAAACACACAGAAGGCACGAAGACAAGTGACACAAGTGACAGGCACCGGGACCGCTCTGCCCTGAGCACCTCAGCACTGTGAGACTTCTCCTCCATGTGGCCTAAGGGGCCATCTCCTGCACATCCCTGCCTCCCAAGAAACTACTCAAAAGGCCCTCCCAGCACCTCGCTTCCATCCCCTCAGCGTGGCACAGCCCTCGACTTATCTCTCGAGCATCCTGGGATGAGAATCCACGTCCGCTGCAAAGGAAGGCCGCCTCTCTCGCTGGCAATGTCCCGCAGTCACCGGGCTCTGGTCCCTTGGTCACGGCTGCAATCAGGAACACAATCATAAATTTCTGAAAGGACAATACCCAAAAATGCCACCAAAAATGTCAATTCCATTTTCCCACAACCTAGCTACCACACTTATTTACAAAGACCCCCATTCCCAATACAGTTAATAAAACCTCTGATATCTTTGCTAAAATCACCCTTAAAGCTAAAAAAGCCCTGCCTCTAACTAAATAAACACAAATAATCCCTGTCTGGTGAACTATATAAATTCATTAACTTAACACTTCAGACCTGCTAAAATATAATACCTTAATGAACACCTGTACACAGTATACGCTATCCTTATCATAAAATATAAAACAAACCTATTTGTTTTACTAACCTAATACAAATATAAAGTTTAACTGCAATACAACCTATAAAACCCACACTACAAATAAAATTCGTAAGTTCTATTTTGACCCAAAAATTCATACATTCTGAACATGAACTTTGTCTAAAAGAAATATTTCAAAAACCAAAAAAACACAAACCCTTAGAATAGCTACTATAATGCCAAGAACCATCAAACAAATAAACACCTAACCTCAACTATCTAGGACAAGCTACAACAAAACTTCTTTAAAAACAACCCTACAAATATCCATTATCTCCTCAACAATACACCTCCAGCAAGACCAAGCAACTCAAAATACTTGAACTCCCATCCAAAAAATATTCCATAAACTAAAACACCAAAAAGTAATCAACAAAACCTACTCAGCTTTCAAGAACCCCATTTAACCCATGCACAGATCTAAAACAAATTAAAAAGAACCATAAGCTGACATACCTTAAATAACTCCACCACTAAACACTACTGTATCAAACTTATTAAAACTCCAATACAAACTAAAATCCAAAACCACAAAATAACACGCCATTATTAACATTACCAATACATTTTCCCCTAACATTTCCTCTAACAAATACAAACTACCATTTACCTTCACTTAAAGAACATACAATACACCTATAACCAACTGCCCCAAAAACAAAAACACAGTCCTACCATCTACCGTAAATGCAGCTAAATTAAACTAAAACATCACCTCCAAAACATTTACAATAAACCAACATCAGATAAAAAGTATAGCAAAAATAATTGAAACACTCATCCAAATTCTCCTCAAAAACAACTTGATCATGAAAAAATACAAAACCAAAAAGCCTACTGCAAAGATCCAATTCCTAAAAGTAAAATAACAAAAGAAACAGCATGAAATTCCTACCAGTATCATTAAAAAGTCAGAATAGCTCCACCAGCGAAAAAAAACCCCTAGCCTCTAATAAAACCCCAGACCACCTCAAAAACAAACACTAAAATGCAATTCCTCTGACCATCCCAACTACCATTATTAAAATGCATATGCTATACAAAACTGTCTTCGACCCTGCCATCAATTCCACATAATATTACTCTCATCATACATTGCACCCACATCACAAATCTCAACCACACTAAAACCGTGAAAATAGTTACAAATTAACCCCGCCAAAAAAAACTTTAATCTCTAAGCAACAAGGAAAAATTTAAAAAAACCCAAAAAACCAAAAAAAACCCCCACAAACTGAAAAAACTCCACCATGCAACCAAATACTAGTGAAAAAAAACACACTACACTCTTTTCACTAACAATTCTTATCACATCACAAAAAATGGAACAAAATTAAAAACCAACCCTATAGGAAACCACACAGCAAATGCCAGAAACCACTAAAAAAAGAGAAACCCAACCAACTTACTAAACTCCAAATTGTACAACAGACCCCTCATGTTATTAAAAAAAATAAGCAAATCTCTACCTCTACGCTAACTCAAGGAGGCAGCAATACTCTATAAAATTAACTTAATAACTAAACAAATTAACGATACAATAAAAATTGAAAACAATAAAAAAACCAACTCAAATAACTACCAAAAAACCCACCACATAAATACCCACGTCCCCAAAAATAAAACCAATAAAAAGCAAAAACAAAACAAGTCAAACTACAAAAAAACCCCCAACAAACAAACTAGAATTAACAAAAAAATTATTCCTGACTCAATAAACCCAAAATTCCTCCGTCCAATAAAACAAAAATACCACCTAGAAATAAACACAAAGCCAAAGGATAAATGTAACCAGAAACAATACCTCCCTAACTATTCGTAACCACAAAACATACACTACAATCAAACAAACCAAATACATAAAACCCCGATAATATGATAAACAAAAATGCAATAATATGAACTTTTAAAGCCGCACAAATTTACTACAGGACACTACCTAGAAACAAACACTACGTACGCTAATAAAAGCCACCACAACGGAATTTAAAACCTACATTCCACTTCAAGCTTCACGATCCATAAAAACCATAGTCAACTGTAAAAAACATATCGTTTAAAAGCATAATACCCCACCAAAAAAAAAAAAAAAAAAAAAAAAAAAGCGACAACAAAACTCAATTCCAAAACAGCCTTGTCACCAACGCCTGAGCCAACAACCAAAACATCGAAGAAGTTCACGATACACCAACTGCAAACAAAATGATACAGTAAATTCCTACAAACCACCTCAAAGCCACGACGTAAAAGAACTTTCCATAATTAAAGCCGCGGCTCCCGGCGGGAACGCGGCTCCTCCGGCGGCTCCTCCGGCACGCAGGGGCCGCGCCGCGCCGGGAGAGCCCCGCCCGCTGCCCCTGCCCGGCGGGGCCGGCACCGGGCCCAGGGGGCCCCGGCGGCGCCCGAGCCCCGCGCCCGGAGCGGCCGGCAGCGGCCGGCAGCGGCCGGGGCCAGCGCAGCGCCCGTGCCGCCTCTGCCGCCCGCCGGCCCGGCACGGCTCCCCTCGGCTCCGCACGGCTCGCACCGGCGCGGCTCCGGCACTCCCGCGGCAGCCCGGCCGCGCTCCCCTCCCAGCGCAGCAACTGCCCGGGCCGCGCCAGGAGCGCTCCCGCGCCGCAACCTTCGGGGCCGGGCCGCGGGCACAAGAAGCGCCCTCAAAGGCAGCGGCACGGCCCCACTTCAACCCCGCAAAGGCTGCGAGAGCTGCAGCTTCCTTCAGCTGAACCCCGAAACTGAGGCAGCGCGGGCTGCTCAGCCCGCTTCAGCCAGGGCGAATTAATGTGTTCTCCCCTGCAATTTCATCCCCGACGGTAGCAGAAAAAGGGCTTTTCCTCCAACTGTGGTCAAAGAGGGATTTTGACCTCAGTTCAAACCCTTGAAAAGGAGGGACAACAGCGCTGCCCCCTCAATTTAGACCTTAGGATGATGAAAATGGGGGGCCTACCCTCAAATCACCCATAATACGACAAGAATTTTTTTTTTTTTTTTTTTTTTTTTTCCCAGAGGGCACCAGGGAGGGATTGGCAAGATGAAATTGGAAAAGGAAAGGAGAAAAGTCCCCGCTACAAATCCACACGAGCTCACCTGTTCGGCTGCTGCTTCCCGGCACGGAGCTTTGTTCCTCGGCACCTCCTTTGAGCAATGCTCCACGCATCCAAGGGCGTATCCAGGTGTTCCCCCAGACCCTCGGAGAAGCTCTCGGCGTCCTTCCACGAGACAGCGCCGGGAGCCCCCCATAAACCCCTCTGCTCAGCAGCTCCAGGCAAAAGGGAGCTCAGGCAACCCCTTCCCCCCTAAAACAGCCTCCTCCCGGCAGGAGCCGCCCCCTCCTCATCCTCGCAGCTCAGGGCTGGGGCTGCTCGGAGCCCTCATCATCCTCAGAGCTCACAGCTGGCGCTGTCGCCACGCTCCGACAGCGTCTCTCCCTGTCCAGCACACAGCCCGCTCCTGACAGACACAGACCAAACAGAAATCTACTCCGGCTGTCGGCTTTCCCGAGTCCGCCTGGTTACGCGATTAAAACACGTACGTGCAGCGGCGGTTTGGTTCGGCTGTTGGTCTAAGCTGGGCTTGTTTCGGCACTTCGGCTGAACTCGGCTATCGTCGGCTGTTCGGCAACACCCGGCTATTGTCGGCAAAACTCGGCTATCGTCGGCTCTTCGGCTACACCCGGCTATTGTCGGCAAAACTCGGCTATCGTCGGCTCTTCGGCTACACTCGGCTATTCTCGGCTAACCTGGATTTTCCCGCCCTTTTGGCCGCCCTCTTGAGAAGGTCAAGCCGGTCCGCGACACGACGCGACACGCCACTCTCAAGATGGCGGCCGCGAGAAGCCCTCGGCAAAGAGAGGCGTCTATGCTCAAGCCTGTCAGCGCCCGCCACAAACGCCACCGCCCGCGGCGCCGCTGAGCACACAGCCCGTGTCCACAGCACGTGAATCGCCACAGAAAATTCCTCCGGGGTCGCGCCGGCGATGGAGCGCCGTGCGGGCAGCTCAATAGACACACCGTGGGCCTCATTTTTCCCGCCCTTTTGGCCGCCCTCTTGAGAAGGTCAAGCCGGTCCGCGACACGACGCGACACGCCACTCCCAAGATGGCGGCCGCGACAGGCCCCCGGCAGAGAAAGCCGTTTTCGCCTATGCCTGTCAGAAACTCGCCGAAATACCTCAGCTCTCGGTGCCGTTGAGCCCACAGCCCGTGTCCACAGCACTTGAATCGCCACAGAAAATCCCGCCGCTGCTGCTCTGGCCTCGGGGTGCCACGCAGGCAGTCCAGTAAACGGACGGAGGTCCTCGACTTTCCCGCTCTTTTTTGCCGCCATCTTGAGAAGGTCGAGCGCGTCCCGGCCGAACACCCCCCACGCCGTCGGCCGCTGCAGCAGCGCGGCACAGAGAGGCGTTTTCGCCGCCGCCCCTCGGCTGCCTGTCGGCAGGCTGCAGTACCGCGCTCTGGCCACAAGGCGGCGGCGCTGCCGCCCGCCTCAGCCGGGGGGAGCTGCAGTACCGCGCTCTGGCCACAAGGCGGCGGCGCTGCCGCCCGCCTCAGCCGGAGGGAGCTGCAGTACCGCGCTCTGGCCACAAGGCGGCGGCGCTGCCGCCCGCCTCAGCCGGGGGCGCCGCACGCCGCGGGGCTGCGGGCGGGGCTAAAACGAACCGGGGGGATCCCCTCCAAAACCTCTTCTGAAATAAATGCCCCAAAACAACCCGGAAGGGAGAAAAAAAAAAATCCCTGCCTCTAACCCAGTAACAACCAAAAAAACCCCACAAAGCCTTTCTTTTAAACAATATTTAAATATATTGCACTGTTATATTTTTTCATATTTATATTCACTTTTATATTCATAATGTACATGGATATATCATGTTTAGTTCTACATTTCTATTTATAAATTTATAGATAAATTCATATTCTATATTACATCTACTCATATTACTTTACTTATATATGTTTATGCATTTCTTTATATATTGATTCTATATTTCTGGATTCATATTTTTAGTTCTGTAACACACATTATTTAAAATAAAACCCCTGCAGCTATCCAAAGAAAAGCCAAAAAGAACTTCTTTCTCTTAAACTGTGTCTAATTTTTTTTCTTTAATTACTTTCAAAATTTATATTCATTTACACTTAAAATGTATATAGATTTACAGTGTTACTTGTATTCTACTAGATCTCTTCTCATTACTTTATTTATATTTTATATTTCTATATATTTTTTTATATCCTGATTATAGATTTCCGTATTGATGATTATGAAACAATATCCATATTTATATTATTTAAAATGAAAACCCCGTCTCTAACCAAATAAAAACCAAAAACCCCTTTATTTAAATTATATTTACATATTTTAATATTTATCTTTTTTCATATTTATGTTCACATTTATATTTATAGTTTCTATTGCTCTATAATATTATTTATATTCTATATTACTTACCTTCATATTACTTACATATATTTAAATTTGTATTTATGCTTTAATTATAATTATCTGTCTTTATACCTTTATTATGAATTTCTATATTTAGATTTATATTTCTATGCTACTTTACATAATTTCAAATAAAACCCCTGCCTCTAACAAAATAAAAACCAAAGACAGCCCTTTATTTTAACCATATTTTAAAATATTTAAATTATAGCATTCATAATTATATTTACATAGACATTTATAATTTTCTTTATATATATTCTAGAAAATATAATATTATTTTATATCATCTATTAAATTAGATTACTTATATTTAATATTTATACCTCTCGATATATATTTTCTATATGCTTAGATTTGATTTATATTTTCAGATTAATTATATTTATACTATTTATTAAAAACCCCTGCCTACAACCTAATAAAAACAAAAAAACACCCTATTTTAAACTATATTTAAATATTTTTATATTTACAATCCATATATTTGTATAGACATACAAGAGACAGCATTTTATATATCATATTATCTTTACAATAGTACACTATATATTATAGTTTTATGTATTGATCTGTTTTCTGTATTTATTTTTATCATTATAATTTCATTTTTCTTTTAAAATTTGAAGCTATTTCTATTTTAAACTCTACAGTAAACCATATGCATTCACTGACCTAACACATCAGCAGCACAAAACCACCACGCCCTGCTCAGCACCAGGCCGCAGTACACGCTCGCCCCGTCACACAGTTTCAGAACAAAACCTGTTTCTATTACTAAGAGAACAAGGATCCCACCACACTTAACCCCATTCAAAATTCAAATAAACCCAACTATAAATCAATTTTAAAATCCCATTATTATTACCCCAAAACCTCCATCATTTATAAGCGTAAACTTCCTCCTCAACCAACATCTCAAAAACCCAAAAAACTCAAATACACATTTAAAATGAAATAACTGCTAATAAAAACAAATGGCATAAAAAATACATCAGACCAACTCACTAAACTCCAAACTGTACAACTGACCCTAAACACGTCTAAAAAAAGCCCCCAAAGCTCTACCTTTATGCTAACTCACAAATAATAACCAATAATCCATGAAAAGAATTTTTAAAAAGCCAATTAAAAGCATAATAAAAATTGAATATTAAAATACTTAAAAAGAACACTACACAGATTCTTAAAAATTGCCTATAGAAACCCACCACATAAATGCCCCTGAGCCCAAAAACTAAAACTAAAAAAAAAAAAACATTTATCCAGAAATAAATCGAAACCTATGAAACACCAAAACCGTAACATTCAAGAGGTACACCCTATTGTCATACACCAAGCAGAAACAATATAAAACAATACTATGAATTCTTAAAAACCACTTTAAAACTGCTACATGAAAAAAAAACTTTCAAAAATTAAAAATGGCATCCAGCAAAAGCCATCTAATAAATTACCACCCAAAACTCCAGCAGCCCAGCTAGCCCTACCAAATCTGTATCTTTACACATACAAGGAACACAACCAAAATCCCAATATCATACATCTCAGAAGTCTGTTAAGAAAACCTACTGAAATTAATTCTACCTCAAATACAAACCAACCCCATCCATAAGGTTATCTTCACTCCAAAACCAAATTGCACATAGTTAATAATACCGAAAAGGAAAACAACACACCATACATCCACCACCAAAGAATATACGAGTGAAGGAAAAAAAAACCACTTTTTTTTTTTTCCACACTAACTTCTTTTATTAGCTAGGAAAAAAAGATTTTGCCAGGACTGCAACAAGTTCTTCTTCCTCTCCTTGGTCTTCTTCTGAAATGTCCCATCTCGTTCCAAATTCCTCACAACTTTGGAGTTGAAATCCAAGCAAAAAGCAAAATGCACAGTCCCCCTGTGCACCGGATGCTCTTGTCACTTCTCGGATTCTCCATTTCACTCCACACCTTATCACACTTTCAGTCTTCGTGCTGTCCTGCCGTGATGAGTTTCACAGATTAATTGGTACATGTTAAGAGAGGATTTTTCTCCCTCCCTGCCTCCCTCCCTCGTTGCCCCAGCACTGCCAAGCCCCCCCCACCCCCAAATCAGGTCCCTAAACACCACGTCTACACATCCTTTCCATGTCTCCAGGGACGGGGACTTCCCTGGGCAGCCTGCTCCAATGCCTCACCACCCTTCCAGTGAGGAAGTGTTTCCTACAATCCAATCTAAGCCTTCCCTGGTGCAACTCGAGGCCATTTCCTTTTGTCATGTCACTTCTTCCTTGGGACATCTCGTCACTTAAACCTTACCTGCTCCTTACCTGGCAGGTCTCTGCCTTGCCTGCATGAGAGGAGAAACACTCCCACCACAGGAACGGCAGCTCAGCAGTTCCCACACCAAGGCAGGCGGAGCAGCAGTCCTCACCAGAGCTCACGTGCCACTTTTCAGTGGTCGCCTCTGCTTCTCCTCCCAGGCAGATAGATCTCTGCAGAGGATGTAAAAGTCACCTGATATTCTTTGGAAATTAAAAAAAAATTGGAAGCCATTAATTAATAACTAATTCCCTGCAGAGACCACACAAGGCACAGGTTGCAAGGGAGATGCCTGAAAGCCAAAGCTGCGCTTCAGTGCCATCTAAGCTGGGAATTTTGCAGGGTGCCGGGACACAAGGTTGTTTTCACCGTGATCAGTGAGCAGCGGCCACCCCAGAGCAGGAGGAGTGCGGCTCAGAAGACCTGGCTGTAAAAAATACAGCTTATTGTCCCCAAGCACGTGCCAGTGGTCTGGAAAAGGGCGAAACTGCTTGACATTGCTACTGTGTCTGCGAAAGCGGGGAGCTGCTCGCGCCTCCTCACCTAACTGATGCTCTCAGTTGTGGTGCCACACAAAACCACCTGGCTGTGTTCCACTTCCCTGGGTCTTTTCCGTGCAGGCAACTGCAATGCCATTGTAACTTTTCTGCTCTCACGTAATTCTTCCAGAAAAAACCAGCATCTTTCCAGGCCCCCAGGACTTCTCCTATGATACCTACACCAGGCTTTGCAGCAGGGCAGAGTGGCATCGGCCCAAACACCCAGACACCCGTGACACAGAACAGGACAAACCATAAGCCCCTCAAAGGACTAAGGCACAAGACACGAGACATCCAAAAGACACAGAAGGCACGACAGACAAGTGACACAAGTGACAGGCACCGGGACCGCTCTGCCCTGAGCACCTCAGCACTGTGAGACTTCTCCTCCATGTGGCCTAAGGGGCCATCTCCTGCACATCCCTGCCTCCCAAGAAACTACTCAAAAGGCCCTCCCAGCACCTCGCTTCCATCCCCTCAGCGTGGCACAGCCCTCCACTTATCTCTCGAGCATCCTGGGATGAGAATCCACGTCCGCTGCAAAGGAAGGCCGCCTCTCTCGCTGGCAATGTCCCGCAGTCACCGGGCTCTGGTCCCTTGGTCACGGCTGCAATCAGGAACACAATCATAAATTTCTGAAAGGACAATACCCAAAAATGCCACCAAAAATGTCAATTCCATTTTCCCACAACCTAGCTACCACACTTATTTACAAAGACCCCCATTCCCAATACAGTTAATAAAACCTCTGATATCTTTGCTAAAATCACCCTTAAAGCTAAAAAAGCCCTGCCTCTAACTAAATAAACACAAATAATCCCTGTCTGGTGAACTATATAAATTCATTAACTTAACACTTCAGACCTGCTAAAATATAATACCTTAATGAACACCTGTACACAGTATACGCTATCCTTATCATAAAATATAAAACAAACCTATTTGTTTTACTAACCTAATACAAATATAAAGTTTAACTGCAATACAACCTATAAAACCCACACTACAAATAAAATTCGTAAGTTCTATTTTGACCCAAAAATTCATACATTCTGAACATGAACTTTGTCTAAAAGAAATATTTCAAAAACCAAAAAAACACAAACCCTTAGAATAGCTACTATAATGCCAAGAACCATCAAACAAATAAACACCTAACCTCAACTATCTAGGACAAGCTACAACAAAACTTCTTTAAAAACAACCCTACAAATATCCATTATCTCCTCAACAATACACCTCCAGCAAGACCAAGCAACTCAAAATACTTGAACTCCCATCCAAAAAATATTCCATAAACTAAAACACCAAAAAGTAATCAACAAAACCTACTCAGCTTTCAAGAACCCCATTTAACCCATGCACAGATCTAAAACAAATTAAAAAGAACCATAAGCTGACATACCTTAAATAACTCCACCACTAAACACTACTGTATCAAACTTATTAAAACTCCAATACAAACTAAAATCCAAAACCACAAAATAACACGCCATTATTAACATTACCAATACATTTTCCCCTAACATTTCCTCTAACAAATACAAACTACCATTTACCTTCACTTAAAGAACATACAATACACCTATAACCAACTGCCCCAAAAACAAAAACACAGTCCTACCATCTACCATAAATGCAGCTAAATTAAACTAAAACATCACCTCCAAAACATTTACAATAAACCAACATCAGATAAAAAGTATAGCAAAAATAATTGAAACACTCATCCAAATTCTCCTCAAAAACAACTTGATCATGAAAAAATACAAAACCAAAAAGCCTACTGCAAAGATCCAATTCCTAAAAGTAAAATAACAAAAGAAACAGCATGAAATTCCCACCAGTATCATTAAAAAGTCAGAATAGCTCCACCAGCGAAAAAAAACCCCTAGCCTCTAATAAAACCCCAGACCACCTCAAAAACAAACACTAAAATGCAATTCCTCTGACCATCCCAACTACCATTATTAAAATGCATATGCTATACAAAACTGTCTTCGACCCTGCCATCAATTCCACATAATATTACTCTCATCATACATTGCACCCACATCACAAATCTCAACCACACTAAAACCGTGAAAATAGTTACAAATTAACCCCCCCAAAAAACACTTTAATCTCTAAGCAACAAGGAAAAATTTAAAAAAACCAAAAAAAACCCCCACAAACCGAAAAAACTCCACCATGCAACCAAATACTAGCGAAAAAAAAACCCACACTACACTCTTTTCACTAACAATTCTTATCACATCACAAAAAATGGAACAAAATTAAAAACCAACCCTATAGGAAACCACACAGCAAATGCCAGAAACCACTAAAAAAAGAGAAACCCAACCAACTTACTAAACTCCAAATTGTACAACAGACCCCTCATGTTATTAAAAAAAATAAGCAAATCTCTACCTCTACGCTAACTCAAGGAGGCAGCAATACTCTATAAAATTAACTTAATAACTAAACAAATTAACGATACAATAAAAATTGAAAACAATAAAAAAACCTACTCAAATAACTACCCAAAAAACCCACCACATAAATACCCACGTCCCCGAAAATAAAACCAATAAAAAGCAAAAACAAAACAAGTCAAACTACAAAAAAACCCCCAACAAACAAACTAGAATTAACAAAAAAATTATTCCTGACTCAATAAACCCAAAATTCCTCCGTCCAATAAAACAAAAATACCACCTAGAAATAAACACAAAGCCAAAGGATAAATGTAACCAGAAACAATACCTCCCTAACTATTCGTAACCACAAAACATACACTACAATCAAACAAACCAAATACATAAAACCCCGATAATATGATAAACAAAAATGCAATAATATGAACTTTTAAAGCCGCACAAATTTACTACAGGACACTACCTAGAAACAAACACTACGTACGCTAATAAAAGCCACCACAACGGAATTTAAAACCTACATTCCACTTCAAGCTTCACGATCCATAAAAACCATAGTCAACTGTAAAAAACATATCGTTTAAAAGCATAATACCCCACCAAAAAAAAAAAAAAAAAAAAAAAAAAAGCGACAACAAAACTCAATTCCAAAACAGCCTTGTCACCAACGCCTGAGCCAACAACCAAAACATCGAAGAAGTTCACGATACACCAACTGCAAACAAAATGATACAGTAAATTCCTACAAACCACCTCAAAGCCACGACGTAAAAGAACTTTCCATAATTAAAGCCGCGGCTCCCGGCGGGAACGCGGCTCCTCCGGCGGCTCCTCCGGCACGCAGGGGCCGCGCCGCGCCGGGAGAGCCCCGCCCGCTGCCCCTGCCCGGCGGGGCCGGCACCGGGCCCAGGGGGCCCCGGCGGCGCCCGAGCCCCGCGCCCGGAGCGGCCGGCAGCGGCCGGCAGCGGCCGGGGCCAGCGCAGCGCCCGTGCCGCCTCTGCCGCCCGCCGGCCCGGCACGGCTCCCCTCGGCTCCGCACGGCTCGCACCGGCGCGGCTCCGGCACTCCCGCGGCAGCCCGGCCGCGCTCCCCTCCCAGCGCAGCAACTGCCCGGGCCGCGCCAGGAGCGCTCCCGCGCCGCAACCTTCGGGGCCGGGCCGCGGGCACAAGAAGCGCCCTCAAAGGCAGCGGCGCGGCCCCACTTCAACCCCGCAAAGGCTGCGAGAGCTGCAGCTTCCTTCAGCTGAACCCCGAAACTGAGGCAGCGCGGGCTGCTCACCCCGCTTCAGCCAGGGCGAATTAATGTGTTCTCCCCTGCAATTTCATCCCCGACGGTAGCAGAAAAAGGGCTTTTCCTCCAACTGTGGTCAAAGAGGGATTTTGACCTCAGTTCAAACCCTTGAAAAGGAGGGACAACAGCGCTGCCCCCTCAATTTAGACCTTAGGATGATGAAAATGGGGGGCCTACCCTCAAATCACCCATAATACGACAAGAATTTTTTTTTTTTTTTTTTTTTTTTTTTTTTTTTTTCCCAGAGGGCACCAGGGAGGGATTGGCAAGATGAAATTGGAAAAGGAAAGGAGAAAAGTCCCCGCTACAAATCCACACGAGCTCACCTGTTCGGCTGCTGCTTCCCGGCACGGAGCTTTGTTCCTCGGCACCTCCTTTGAGCAATGCTCCACGCATCCAAGGGCGTATCCAGGTGTTCCCCCAGACCCTCGGAGAAGCTCTCGGCGTCCTTCCACGAGACAGCGCCGGGAGCCCCCCATAAACCCCTCTGCTCAGCAGCTCCAGGCAAAAGGGAGCTCAGGCAACCCCTTCCCCCCTAAAACAGCCTCCTCCCGGCAGGAGCCGCCCCCTCCTCATCCTCGCAGCTCAGGGCTGGGGCTGCTCGGAGCCCTCATCATCCTCAGAGCTCACAGCTGGCGCTGTCGCCACGCTCCGACAGCGTCTCTCCCTGTCCAGCACACAGCCCGCTCCTGACAGACACAGACCAAACAGAAATCTACTCCGGCTGTCGGCTTTCCCGAGTCCGCCTGGTTACGCGATTAAAACACGTACGTGCAGCGGCGGTTTGGTTCGGCTGTTGGTCTAAGCTGGGCTTGTTTCGGCACTTCGGCTGAACTCGGCTATCGTCGGCTGTTCGGCAACACCCGGCTATTGTCGGCAAAACTCGGCTATCGTCGGCTCTTCGGCTACACCCGGCTATTGTCGGCAAAACTCGGCTATCGTCGGCTCTTCGGCTACACTCGGCTATTCTCGGCTAACCTGGATTTTCCCGCCCTTTTGGCCGCCCTCTTGAGAAGGTCAAGCCGGTCCGCGACACGACGCGACACGCCACTCTCAAGATGGCGGCCGCGAGAAGCCCTCGGCAAAGAGAGGCGTCTATGCTCAAGCCTGTCAGCGCCCGCCACAAACGCCACCGCCCGCGGCGCCGCTGAGCACACAGCCCGTGTCCACAGCACGTGAATCGCCACAGAAAATTCCTCCGGGGTCGCGCCGGCGATGGAGCGCCGTGCGGGCAGCTCAATAGACACACCGTGGGCCTCATTTTTCCCGCCCTTTTGGCCGCCCTCTTGAGAAGGTCAAGCCGGTCCGCGACACGACGCGACACGCCACTCCCAAGATGGCGGCCGCGACAGGCCCCCGGCAGAGAAAGCCGTTTTCGCCTATGCCTGTCAGAAACTCGCCGAAATACCTCAGCTCTCGGTGCCGTTGAGCCCACAGCCCGTGTCCACAGCACTTGAATCGCCACAGAAAATCCCGCCGCTGCTGCTCTGGCCTCGGGGTGCCACGCAGGCAGTCCAGTAAACGGACGGAGGTCCTCGACTTTCCCGCTCTTTTTTGCCGCCATCTTGAGAAGGTCGAGCGCGTCCCGGCCGAACACCCCCCACGCCGTCGGCCGCTGCAGCAGCGCGGCACAGAGAGGCGTTTTCGCCGCCGCCCCTCGGCTGCCTGTCGGCAGGCTGCAGTACCGCGCTCTGGCCACAAGGCGGCGGCGCTGCCGCCCGCCTCAGCCGGAGGGAGCTGCAGTACCGCGCTCTGGCCACAAGGCGGCGGCGCTGCCGCCCGCCTCAGCCGGGGGCGCCGCACGCCGCGGGGCTGCGGGCGGGGCTAAAACGAACCGGGGGGATCCCCTCCAAAACCTCTTCTGAAATAAATGCCCCAAAACAACCCGGAAGGGAGAAAAAAAAAAATCCCTGCCTCTAACCCAGTAACAACCAAAAAAACCCCACAAAGCCTTTCTTTTAAACAATATTTAAATATATTGCACTGTTATATTTTTTCATATTTATATTCACTTTTATATTCATAATGTACATGGATATATCATGTTTAGTTCTACATTTCTATTTATAAATTTATAGATAAATTCATATTCTATATTACATCTACTCATATTACTTTACTTATATATGTTTATGCATTTCTTTATATATTGATTCTATATTTCTGGATTCATATTTTTAGTTCTGTAACACACATTATTTAAAATAAAACCCCTGCAGCTATCCAAAGAAAAGCCAAAAAGAACTTCTTTCTCTTAAACTGTGTCTAATTTTTTTTCTTTAATTACTTTCAAAATTTATATTCATTTACACTTAAAATGTATATAGATTTACAGTGTTACTTGTATTCTACTAGATCTCTTCTCATTACTTTATTTATATTTTATATTTCTATATATTTTTTTATATCCTGATTATAGATTTCCGTATTGATGATTATGAAACAATATCCATATTTATATTATTTAAAATGAAAACCCCGTCTCTAACCAAATAAAAACCAAAAACCCCTTTATTTAAATTATATTTACATATTTTAATATTTATCTTTTTTCATATTTATGTTCACATTTATATTTATAGTTTCTATTGCTCTATAATATTATTTATATTCTATATTACTTACCTTCATATTACTTACATATATTTAAATTTGTATTTATGCTTTAATTATAATTATCTGTCTTTATACCTTTATTATGAATTTCTATATTTAGATTTATATTTCTATGCTACTTTACATAATTTCAAATAAAACCCCTGCCTCTAACAAAATAAAAACCAAAGACAGCCCTTTATTTTAACCATATTTTAAAATATTTAAATTATAGCATTCATAATTATATTTACATAGACATTTATAATTTTCTTTATATATATTCTAGAAAATATAATATTATTTTATATCATCTATTAAATTAGATTACTTATATTTAATATTTATACCTCTCGATATATATTTTCTATATGCTTAGATTTGATTTATATTTTCAGATTAATTATATTTATACTATTTATTAAAAACCCCTGCCTACAACCTAATAAAAACAAAAAAACACCCTATTTTAAACTATATTTAAATATTTTTATATTTACAATCCATATATTTGTATAGACATACAAGAGACAGCATTTTATATATCATATTATCTTTACAATAGTACACTATATATTATAGTTTTATGTATTGATCTGTTTTCTGTATTTATTTTTATCATTATAATTTCATTTTTCTTTTAAAATTTGAAGCTATTTCTATTTTAAACTCTACAGTAAACCATATGCATTCACTGACCTAACACATCAGCAGCACAAAACCACCACGCCCTGCTCAGCACCAGGCCGCAGTACACGCTCGCCCCGTCACACAGTTTCAGAACAAAACCTGTTTCTATTACTAAGAGAACAAGGATCCCACCACACTTAACCCCATTCAAAATTCAAATAAACCCAACTATAAATCAATTTTAAAATCCCATTATTATTACCCCAAAACCTCCATCATTTATAAGCGTAAACTTCCTCCTCAACCAACATCTCAAAAACCCAAAAAACTCAAATACACATTTAAAATGAAATAACTGCTAATAAAAACAAATGGCATAAAAAATACATCAGACCAACTCACTAAACTCCAAACTGTACAACTGACCCTAAACACGTCTAAAAAAAGCCCCCAAAGCTCTACCTTTATGCTAACTCACAAATAATAACCAATAATCCATGAAAAGAATTTTTAAAAAGCCAATTAAAAGCATAATAAAAATTGAATATTAAAATACTTAAAAAGAACACTACACAGATTCTTAAAAATTGCCTATAGAAACCCACCACATAAATGCCCCTGAGCCCAAAAACTAAAACTAAAAAAAAAAAAACATTTATCCAGAAATAAATCGAAACCTATGAAACACCAAAACCGTAACATTCAAGAGGTACACCCTATTGTCATACACCAAGCAGAAACAATATAAAACAATACTATGAATTCTTAAAAACCACTTTAAAACTGCTACATGAAAAAAAAACTTTCAAAAATTAAAAATGGCATCCAGCAAAAGCCATCTAATAAATTACCACCCAAAACTCCAGCAGCCCAGCTAGCCCTACCAAATCTGTATCTTTACACATACAAGGAACACAACCAAAATCCCAATATCATACATCTCAGAAGTCTGTTAAGAAAACCTACTGAAATTAATTCTACCTCAAATACAAACCAACCCCATCCATAAGGTTATCTTCACTCCAAAACCAAATTGCACATAGTTAATAATACCGAAAAGGAAAACAACACACCATACATCCACCACCAAAGAATATACGAGTGAAGGAAAAAAAAACCACTTTTTTTTTTTTCCACACTAACTTCTTTTATTAGCTAGGAAAAAAAGATTTTGCCAGGACTGCAACAAGTTCTTCTTCCTCTCCTTGGTCTTCTTCTGAAATGTCCCATCTCGTTCCAAATTCCTCACAACTTTGGAGTTGAAATCCAAGCAAAAAGCAAAATGCACAGTCCCCCTGTGCACCGGATGCTCTTGTCACTTCTCGGATTCTCCATTTCACTCCACACCTTATCACACTTTCAGTCTTCGTGCTGTCCTGCCGTGATGAGTTTCACAGATTAATTGGTACATGTTAAGAGAGGATTTTTCTCCCTCCCTGCCTCCCTCCCTCGTTGCCCCAGCACTGCCAAGCCCCCCCCACCCCCAAATCAGGTCCCTAAACACCACGTCTACACATCCTTTCCATGTCTCCAGGGACGGGGACTTCCCTGGGCAGCCTGCTCCAATGCCTCACCACCCTTCCAGTGAGGAAGTGTTTCCTACAATCCAATCTAAGCCTTCCCTGGTGCAACTCGAGGCCATTTCCTTTTGTCATGTCACTTCTTCCTTGGGACATCTCGTCACTTAAACCTTACCTGCTCCTTACCTGGCAGGTCTCTGCCTTGCCTGCATGAGAGGAGAAACACTCCCACCACAGGAACGGCAGCTCAGCAGTTCCCACACCAAGGCAGGCGGAGCAGCAGTCCTCACCAGAGCTCACGTGCCACTTTTCAGTGGTCGCCTCTGCTTCTCCTCCCAGGCAGATAGATCTCTGCAGAGGATGTAAAAGTCACCTGATATTCTTTGGAAATTAAAAAAAAATTGGAAGCCATTAATTAATAACTAATTCCCTGCAGAGACCACACAAGGCACAGGTTGCAAGGGAGATGCCTGAAAGCCAAAGCTGCGCTTCAGTGCCATCTAAGCTGGGAATTTTGCAGGGTGCCGGGACACAAGGTTGTTTTCACCGTGATCAGTGAGCAGCGGCCACCCCAGAGCAGGAGGAGTGCGGCTCAGAAGACCTGGCTGTAAAAAATACAGCTTATTGTCCCCAAGCACGTGCCAGTGGTCTGGAAAAGGGCGAAACTGCTTGACATTGCTACTGTGTCTGCGAAAGCGGGGAGCTGCTCGCGCCTCCTCACCTAACTGATGCTCTCAGTTGTGGTGCCACACAAAACCACCTGGCTGTGTTCCACTTCCCTGGGTCTTTTCCGTGCAGGCAACTGCAATGCCATTGTAACTTTTCTGCTCTCACGTAATTCTTCCAGAAAAAACCAGCATCTTTCCAGGCCCCCAGGACTTCTCCTATGATACCTACACCAGGCTTTGCAGCAGGGCAGAGTGGCATCGGCCCAAACACCCAGACACCCGTGACACAGAACAGGACAAACCATAAGCCCCTCAAAGGACTAAGGCACAAGACACGAGACATCCAAAAGACACAGAAGGCACGACAGACAAGTGACACAAGTGACAGGCACCGGGACCGCTCTGCCCTGAGCACCTCAGCACTGTGAGACTTCTCCTCCATGTGGCCTAAGGGGCCATCTCCTGCACATCCCTGCCTCCCAAGAAACTACTCAAAAGGCCCTCCCAGCACCTCGCTTCCATCCCCTCAGCGTGGCACAGCCCTCCACTTATCTCTCGAGCATCCTGGGATGAGAATCCACGTCCGCTGCAAAGGAAGGCCGCCTCTCTCGCTGGCAATGTCCCGCAGTCACCGGGCTCTGGTCCCTTGGTCACGGCTGCAATCAGGAACACAATCATAAATTTCTGAAAGGACAATACCCAAAAATGCCACCAAAAATGTCAATTCCATTTTCCCACAACCTAGCTACCACACTTATTTACAAAGACCCCCATTCCCAATACAGTTAATAAAACCTCTGATATCTTTGCTAAAATCACCCTTAAAGCTAAAAAAGCCCTGCCTCTAACTAAATAAACACAAATAATCCCTGTCTGGTGAACTATATAAATTCATTAACTTAACACTTCAGACCTGCTAAAATATAATACCTTAATGAACACCTGTACACAGTATACGCTATCCTTATCATAAAATATAAAACAAACCTATTTGTTTTACTAACCTAATACAAATATAAAGTTTAACTGCAATACAACCTATAAAACCCACACTACAAATAAAATTCGTAAGTTCTATTTTGACCCAAAAATTCATACATTCTGAACATGAACTTTGTCTAAAAGAAATATTTCAAAAACCAAAAAAACACAAACCCTTAGAATAGCTACTATAATGCCAAGAACCATCAAACAAATAAACACCTAACCTCAACTATCTAGGACAAGCTACAACAAAACTTCTTTAAAAACAACCCTACAAATATCCATTATCTCCTCAACAATACACCTCCAGCAAGACCAAGCAACTCAAAATACTTGAACTCCCATCCAAAAAATATTCCATAAACTAAAACACCAAAAAGTAATCAACAAAACCTACTCAGCTTTCAAGAACCCCATTTAACCCATGCACAGATCTAAAACAAATTAAAAAGAACCATAAGCTGACATACCTTAAATAACTCCACCACTAAACACTACTGTATCAAACTTATTAAAACTCCAATACAAACTAAAATCCAAAACCACAAAATAACACGCCATTATTAACATTACCAATACATTTTCCCCTAACATTTCCTCTAACAAATACAAACTACCATTTACCTTCACTTAAAGAACATACAATACACCTATAACCAACTGCCCCAAAAAAAAAACCACAGTCCTACCATCTACCGTAAATGCAGCTAAATTAAACTAAAAAATCACCTCCAAAACATTTACAATAAACCAACATCAGATAAAAAGTATAGCAAAAATAATTGAAACACTCATCCAAATTCTCCTCAAAAACAACTTGATCATGAAAAAATACAAAACCAAAAAGCCTACTGCAAAGATCCAATTCCTAAAAGTAAAATAACAAAAGAAACAGCATGAAATTCCCACCAGTATCATAAAAAAGTCAGAATAGCTCCACCAGCGAAAAAAAACCCCTAGCCTCTAATAAAACCCCAGACCACCTCAAAAACAAACACTAAAATGCAATTCCTCTGACCATCCCAACTACCATTATTAAAATGCATATGCTATACAAAACTGTCTTCGACCCTGCCATCAATTCCACATAATATTACTCTCATCATACATTGCACCCACATCACAAATCTCAACCACACTAAAACCGTGAAAATAGTTACAAATTAACCCCCCCAAAAAACACTTTAATCTCTAAGCAACAAGGAAAAATTTAAAAAAACCCAAAAAACCAAAAAAAACCCCCACAAACCGAAAAAACTCCACCATGCAACCAAATACTAGTGAAAAAAAACACACTACACTCTTTTCACTAACAATTCTTATCACATCACAAAAAATGGAACAAAATTAAAAACCAACCCTATAGGAAACCACACAGCAAATGCCAGAAACCACTAAAAAAAGAGAAACCCAACCAACTTACTAAACTCCAAATTGTACAACAGACCCCTCATGTTATTAAAAAAAATAAGCAAATCTCTACCTCTACGCTAACTCAAGGAGGCAGCAATACTCTATAAAATTAACTTAATAACTAAACAAATTAACGATACAATAAAAATTGAAAACAATAAAAAAACCAACTCAAATAACTACCAAAAAACCCACCACATAAATACCCACGTCCCCAAAAATAAAACCAATAAAAAGCAAAAACAAAACAAGTCAAACTACAAAAAAAACCCCAACAAACAAACTAGAATTAACAAAAAAATTATTCCTGACTCAATAAATCCAAAATTCCTCCGTCCAATAAAACAAAAATACCACCTAGAAATAAACACAAAGCCAAAGGATAAATGTAACCAGAAACAATACCTCCCTAACTATTCGTAACCACAAAACATACACTACAATCAAACAAACCAAATACATAAAACCCCGATAATATGATAAACAAAAATGCAATAATATGAACTTTTAAAACCGCACAAATTTACTACAGGACACTACCTAGAAACAAACACTACGTACGCTAATAAAAGCCACCACAACGGAATTTAAAACCTACATTCCACTTCAAGCTTCACGATCCATAAAAACCATAGTCAACTGTAAAAAACATATCGTTTAAAAGCATAATACCCCACCAAAAAAAAAAAAAAAAAAAAAAAGCGACAACAAAACTCAATTCCAAAACAGCCTTGTCACCAACGCCTGAGCCAACAACCAAAACATCGAAGAAGTTCACGATACACCAACTGCAAACAAAATGATACAGTAAATTCCTACAAACCACCTCAAAGCCACGACGTAAAAGAACTTTCCATAATTAAAGCCGCGGCTCCCGGCGGGAACGCGGCTCCTCCGGCGGCTCCTCCGGCACGCAGGGGCCGCGCCGCGCCGGGAGAGCCCCGCCCGCTGCCCCTGCCCGGCGGGGCCGGCACCGGGCCCAGGGGGCCCCGGCGGCGCCCGAGCCCCGCGCCCGGAGCGGCCGGCAGCGGCCGGCAGCGGCCGGGGCCAGCGCAGCGCCCGTGCCGCCTCTGCCGCCCGCCGGCCCGGCACGGCTCCCCTCGGCTCCGCACGGCTCGCACCGGCGCGGCTCCGGCACTCCCGCGGCAGCCCGGCCGCGCTCCCCTCCCAGCGCAGCAACTGCCCGGGCCGCGCCAGGAGCGCTCCCGCGCCGCAACCTTCGGGGCCGGGCCGCGGGCACAAGAAGCGCCCTCAAAGGCAGCGGCACGGCCCCACTTCAACCCCGCAAAGGCTGCGAGAGCTGCAGCTTCCTTCAGCTGAACCCCGAAACTGAGGCAGCGCGGGCTGCTCAGCCCGCTTCAGCCAGGGCGAATTAATGTGTTCTCCCCTGCAATTTCATCCCCGACGGTAGCAGAAAAAGGGCTTTTCCTCCAACTGTGGTCAAAGAGGGATTTTGACCTCAGTTCAAACCCTTGAAAAGGAGGGACAACAGCGCTGCCCCCTCAATTTAGACCTTAGGATGATGAAAATGGGGGGCCTACCCTCAAATCACCCATAATACGACAAGAATTTTTTTTTTTTTTTTTTTTTTTTTTCCCAGAGGGCACCAGGGAGGGATTGGCAAGATGAAATTGGAAAAGGAAAGGAGAAAAGTCCCCGCTACAAATCCACACGAGCTCACCTGTTCGGCTGCTGCTTCCCGGCACGGAGCTTTGTTCCTCGGCACCTCCTTTGAGCAATGCTCCACGCATCCAAGGGCGTATCCAGGTGTTCCCCCAGACCCTCGGAGAAGCTCTCGGCGTCCTTCCACGAGACAGCGCCGGGAGCCCCCCATAAACCCCTCTGCTCAGCAGCTCCAGGCAAAAGGGAGCTCAGGCAACCCCTTCCCCCCTAAAACAGCCTCCTCCCGGCAGGAGCCGCCCCCTCCTCATCCTCGCAGCTCAGGGCTGGGGCTGCTCGGAGCCCTCATCATCCTCAGAGCTCACAGCTGGCGCTGTCGCCACGCTCCGACAGCGTCTCTCCCTGTCCAGCACACAGCCCGCTCCTGACAGACACAGACCAAACAGAAATCTACTCCGGCTGTCGGCTTTCCCGAGTCCGCCTGGTTACGCGATTAAAACACGTACGTGCAGCGGCGGTTTGGTTCGGCTGTTGGTCTAAGCTGGGCTTGTTTCGGCACTTCGGCTGAACTCGGCTATCGTCGGCTGTTCGGCAACACCCGGCTATTGTCGGCAAAACTCGGCTATCGTCGGCTCTTCGGCTACACCCGGCTATTGTCGGCAAAACTCGGCTATCGTCGGCTCTTCGGCTACACTCGGCTATTCTCGGCTAACCTGGATTTTCCCGCCCTTTTGGCCGCCCTCTTGAGAAGGTCAAGCCGGTCCGCGACACGACGCGACACGCCACTCTCAAGATGGCGGCCGCGAGAAGCCCTCGGCAAAGAGAGGCGTCTATGCTCAAGCCTGTCAGCGCCCGCCACAAACGCCACCGCCCGCGGCGCCGCTGAGCACACAGCCCGTGTCCACAGCACGTGAATCGCCACAGAAAATTCCTCCGGGGTCGCGCCGGCGATGGAGCGCCGTGCGGGCAGCTCAATAGACACACCGTGGGCCTCATTTTTCCCGCCCTTTTGGCCGCCCTCTTGAGAAGGTCAAGCCGGTCCGCGACACGACGCGACACGCCACTCCCAAGATGGCGGCCGCGACAGGCCCCCGGCAGAGAAAGCCGTTTTCGCCTATGCCTGTCAGAAACTCGCCGAAATACCTCAGCTCTCGGTGCCGTTGAGCCCACAGCCCGTGTCCACAGCACTTGAATCGCCACAGAAAATCCCGCCGCTGCTGCTCTGGCCTCGGGGTGCCACGCAGGCAGTCCAGTAAACGGACGGAGGTCCTCGACTTTCCCGCTCTTTTTTGCCGCCATCTTGAGAAGGTCGAGCGCGTCCCGGCCGAACACCCCCCACGCCGTCGGCCGCTGCAGCAGCGCGGCACAGAGAGGCGTTTTCGCCGCCGCCCCTCGGCTGCCTGTCGGCAGGCTGCAGTACCGCGCTCTGGCCACAAGGCGGCGGCGCTGCCGCCCGCCTCAGCCGGGGGGAGCTGCAGTACCGCGCTCTGGCCACAAGGCGGCGGCGCTGCCGCCCGCCTCAGCCGGGGGCGCCGCACGCCGCGGGGCTGCGGGCGGGGCTAAAACGAACCGGGGGGATCCCCTCCAAAACCTCTTCTGAAATAAATGCCCCAAAACAACCCGGAAGGGAGAAAAAAAAAAATCCCTGCCTCTAACCCAGTAACAACCAAAAAAACCCCACAAAGCCTTTCTTTTAAACAATATTTAAATATATTGCACTGTTATATTTTTTCATATTTATATTCACTTTTATATTCATAATGTACATGGATATATCATGTTTAGTTCTACATTTCTATTTATAAATTTATAGATAAATTCATATTCTATATTACATCTACTCATATTACTTTACTTATATATGTTTATGCATTTCTTTATATATTGATTCTATATTTCTGGATTCATATTTTTAGTTCTGTAACACACATTATTTAAAATAAAACCCCTGCAGCTATCCAAAGAAAAGCCAAAAAGAACTTCTTTCTCTTAAACTGTGTTTAATTTTTTTTTTAATTACTTTCAAAATTTATATTCATTTACACTTAAAATGTATATAGATTTACAGTGTTACTTGTATTCTACTAGATCTCTTCTCATTACTTTATTTATATTTTATATTTCTATATATTTTTTTATATCCTGATTATAGATTTCCGTATTGATGATTATGAAACAATATCCATATTTATATTATTTAAAATGAAAACCCCGTCTCTAACCAAATAAAAACCAAAAACCCCTTTATTTAAATTATATTTACATATTTTAATATTTATCTTTTTTCATATTTATGTTCACATTTATATTTATAGTTTCTATTGCTCTATAATATTATTTATATTCTATATTACTTACCTTCATATTACTTACATATATTTAAATTTGTATTTATGCTTTAATTATAATTATCTGTCTTTATACCTTTATTATGAATTTCTATATTTAGATTTATATTTCTATGCTACTTTACATAATTTCAAATAAAACCCCTGCCTCTAACAAAATAAAAACCAAAGACAGCCCTTTATTTTAACCATATTTTAAAATATTTAAATTATAGCATTCATAATTATATTTACATAGACATTTATAATTTTCTTTATATATATTCTAGAAAATATAATATTATTTTATATCATCTATTAAATTAGATTACTTATATTTAATATTTATACCTCTCGATATATATTTTCTATATGCTTAGATTTGATTTATATTTTCAGATTAATTATATTTATACTATTTATTAAAAACCCCTGCCTACAACCTAATAAAAACAAAAAAACACTCTATTTTAAACTATATTTAAATATTTTTATATTTACAATCTATATATTTGTATAGACATACAAGAGACAGCATTTTATATATCATATTATCTTTACAATAGTACACTATATATTATAGTTTTATGTATTGATCTGTTTTCTGTATTTATTTTTATCATTATAATTTCATTTTTCTTTTAAAATTTGAAGCTATTTCTATTTTAAACTATACAGTAAACCATATGCATTCACTGACCTAACACATCAGCAGCACAAAACCACCACGCCCTGCTCAGCACCAGGCCGCAGTACACGCTCGCCCCGTCACACAGTTTCAAAACAAAACCTGTTTCTATTACTAACAGAACAAGGATCCCACCACACTTAACCCCATTCAAAATTCAAATAAACCCAACTATAAATCAATTTTAAAATCCCATTATTATTACCCCAAAACCTCCATCATTTATAAGCGTAAACTTCCTCCTCAACCAACATCTCAAAAACCCAAAAAACTCAAATACACATTTAAAATGAAATAACTGCTAATAAAAACAAATGGCATAAAAAATACATCAGACCAACTCACTAAACTCCAAACTGTACAACTGACCCTAAACACGTCTAAAAAAAGCCCCCAAAGCTCTACCTTTATGCTAACTCACAAATAATAACCAATAATCCATGAAAAGAATTTTTAAAAAGCCAATTAAAAGCATAATAAAAATTGAATATTAAAATACTTAAAAAGAACACTACACAGATTCTTAAAAATTGCCTATAGAAACCCACCACATAAATGCCCCTGAGCCCAAAAACTAAAACTAAAAAAAAAACAACATTTATCCAGAAATAAATCGAAACCTATGAAACACCAAAACCGTAACATTCAAGAGGTACACCCTATTGTCATACACCAAGCAGAAACAATATAAAACAATACTATGAATTCTTAAAAACCACTTTAAAACTGCTACATGAAAAAAAAACTTTCAAAAATTAAAAATGGCATCCAGCAAAAGCCATCTAATAAATTACCACCCAAAACTCCAGCAGCCCAGCTAGCCCTACCAAATCTGTATCTTTACACATACAAGGAACACAACCAAAATCCCAATATCATACATCTCAGAAGTCTGTTAAGAAAACCTACTGAAATTAATTCTACCTCAAATACAAACCAACCCCATCCATAAGGTTATCTTCACTCCAAAACCAAATTGCACATAGTTAATAATACCGAAAAGGAAAACAACACACCATACATCCACCACCAAAGAATATACGAGTGAAGGAAAAAAAACCACTTTTTTTTTTTTTTTCCACACTAACTTCTTTTATTAGCTAGGAAAAAAAGATTTTGCCAGGACTGCAACAAGTTCTTCTTCCTCTCCTTGGTCTTCTTCTGAAATGTCCCATCTCGTTCCAAATTCCTCACAACTTTGGAGTTGAAATCCAAGCAAAAAGCAAAATGCACAGTCCCCCTGTGCACCGGATGCTCTTGTCACTTCTCGGATTCTCCATTTCACTCCACACCTTATCACACTTTCAGTCTTCGTGCTGTCCTGCCGTGATGAGTTTCACAGATTAATTGGTACATGTTAAGAGAGGATTTTTCTCCCTCCCTGCCTCCCTCCCTCGTTGCCCCAGCACTGCCAAGCCCCCCCCACCCCCAAATCAGGTCCCTAAACACCACGTCTACACATCCTTTCCATGTCTCCAGGGACGGGGACTTCCCTGGGCAGCCTGCTCCAATGCCTCACCACCCTTCCAGTGAGGAAGTGTTTCCTACAATCCAATCTAAGCCTTCCCTGGTGCAACTCGAGGCCATTTCCTTTTGTCATGTCACTTCTTCCTTGGGACATCTCGTCACTTAAACCTTACCTGCTCCTTACCTGGCAGGTCTCTGCCTTGCCTGCATGAGAGGAGAAACACTCCCACCACAGGAACGGCAGCTCAGCAGTTCCCACACCAAGGCAGGCGGAGCAGCAGTCCTCACCAGAGCTCACGTGCCACTTTTCAGTGGTCGCCTCTGCTTCTCCTCCCAGGCAGATAGATCTCTGCAGAGGATGTAAAAGTCACCTGATATTCTTTGGAAATTAAAAAAAAATTGGAAGCCATTAATTAATAACTAATTCCCTGCAGAGACCACACAAGGCACAGGTTGCAAGGGAGATGCCTGAAAGCCAAAGCTGCGCTTCAGTGCCATCTAAGCTGGGAATTTTGCAGGGTGCCGGGACACAAGGTTGTTTTCACCGTGATCAGTGAGCAGCGGCCACCCCAGAGCAGGAGGAGTGCGGCTCAGAAGACCTGGCTGTAAAAAATACAGCTTATTGTCCCCAAGCACGTGCCAGTGGTCTGGAAAAGGGCGAAACTGCTTGACATTGCTACTGTGTCTGCGAAAGCGGGGAGCTGCTCGCGCCTCCTCACCTAACTGATGCTCTCAGTTGTGGTGCCACACAAAACCACCTGGCTGTGTTCCACTTCCCTGGGTCTTTTCCGTGCAGGCAACTGCAATGCCATTGTAACTTTTCTGCTCTCACGTAATTCTTCCAGAAAAAACCAGCATCTTTCCAGGCCCCCAGGACTTCTCCTATGATACCTACACCAGGCTTTGCAGCAGGGCAGAGTGGCATCGGCCCAAACACCCAGACACCCGTGACACAGAACAGGACAAACCATAAGCCCCTCAAAGGACTAAGGCACAAGACACGAGACATCCAAAAGACACAGAAGGCACGACAGACAAGTGACACAAGTGACAGGCACCGGGACCGCTCTGCCCTGAGCACCTCAGCACTGTGAGACTTCTCCTCCATGTGGCCTAAGGGGCCATCTCCTGCACATCCCTGCCTCCCAAGAAACTACTCAAAAGGCCCTCCCAGCACCTCGCTTCCATCCCCTCAGCGTGGCACAGCCCTCCACTTATCTCTCGAGCATCCTGGGATGAGAATCCACGTCCGCTGCAAAGGAAGGCCGCCTCTCTCGCTGGCAATGTCCCGCAGTCACCGGGCTCTGGTCCCTTGGTCACGGCTGCAATCAGGAACACAATCATAAATTTCTGAAAGGACAATACCCAAAAATGCCACCAAAAATGTCAATTCCATTTTCCCACAACCTAGCTACCACACTTATTTACAAAGACCCCCATTCCCAATACAGTTAATAAAACCTCTGATATCTTTGCTAAAATCACCCTTAAAGCTAAAAAAGCCCTGCCTCTAACTAAATAAACACAAATAATCCCTGTCTGGTGAACTATATAAATTCATTAACTTAACACTTCAGACCTGCTAAAATATAATACCTTAATGAACACCTGTACACAGTATACGCTATCCTTATCATAAAATATAAAACAAACCTATTTGTTTTACTAACCTAATACAAATATAAAGTTTAACTGCAATACAACCTATAAAACCCACACTACAAATAAAATTCGTAAGTTCTATTTTGACCCAAAAATTCATACATTCTGAACATGAACTTTGTCTAAAAGAAATATTTCAAAAACCAAAAAAACACAAACCCTTAGAATAGCTACTATAATGCCAAGAACCATCAAACAAATAAACACCTAACCTCAACTATCTAGGACAAGCTACAACAAAACTTCTTTAAAAACAACCCTACAAATATCCATTATCTCCTCAACAATACACCTCCAGCAAGACCAAGCAACTCAAAATACTTGAACTCCCATCCAAAAAATATTCCATAAACTAAAACACCAAAAAGTAATCAACAAAACCTACTCAGCTTTCAAGAACCCCATTTAACCCATGCACAGATCTAAAACAAATTAAAAAGAACCATAAGCTGACATACCTTAAATAACTCCACCACTAAACACTACTGTATCAAACTTATTAAAACTCCAATACAAACTAAAATCCAAAACCACAAAATAACACGCCATTATTAACATTACCAATACATTTTCCCCTAACATTTCCTCTAACAAATACAAACTACCATTTACCTTCACTTAAAGAACATACAATACACCTATAACCAACTGCCCCAAAAAAAAAACCACAGTCCTACCATCTACCGTAAATGCAGCTAAATTAAACTAAAAAATCACCTCCAAAACATTTACAATAAACCAACATCAGATAAAAAGTATAGCAAAAATAATTGAAACACTCATCCAAATTCTCCTCAAAAACAACTTGATCATGAAAAAATACAAAACCAAAAAGCCTACTGCAAAGATCCAATTCCTAAAAGTAAAATAACAAAAGAAACAGCATGAAATTCCCACCAGTATCATAAAAAAGTCAGAATAGCTCCACCAGCGAAAAAAAACCCCTAGCCTCTAATAAAACCCCAGACCACCTCAAAAACAAACACTAAAATGCAATTCCTCTGACCATCCCAACTACCATTATTAAAATGCATATGCTATACAAAACTGTCTTCGACCCTGCCATCAATTCCACATAATATTACTCTCATCATACATTGCACCCACATCACAAATCTCAACCACACTAAAACCGTGAAAATAGTTACAAATTAACCCCCCCAAAAAACACTTTAATCTCTAAGCAACAAGGAAAAATTTAAAAAAACCCAAAAAAACCCCCACAAACCGAAAAAACTCCACCATGCAACCAAATACTAGCGAAAAAAAAACCCACACTACACTCTTTTCACTAACAATTCTTATCACATCACAAAAAATGGAACAAAATTAAAAACCAACCCTATAGGAAACCACACAGCAAATGCCAGAAACCACTAAAAAAAGAGAAACCCAACCAACTTACTAAACTCCAAATTGTACAACAGACCCCTCATGTTATTAAAAAAAATAAGCAAATCTCTACCTCTACGCTAACTCAAGGAGGCAGCAATACTCTATAAAATTAACTTAATAACTAAACAAATTAACGATACAATAAAAATTGAAAACAATAAAAAAACCTACTCAAATAACTACCCAAAAAACCCACCACATAAATACCCACGTCCCCGAAAATAAAACCAATAAAAAGCAAAAACAAAACAAGTCAAACTACAAAAAAACCCCCAACAAACAAACTAGAATTAACAAAAAAATTATTCCTGACTCAATAAACCCAAAATTCCTCCGTCCAATAAAACAAAAATACCACCTAGAAATAAACACAAAGCCAAAGGATAAATGTAACCAGAAACAATACCTCCCTAACTATTCGTAACCACAAAACATACACTACAATCAAACAAACCAAATACATAAAACCCCGATAATATGATAAACAAAAATGCAATAATATGAACTTTTAAAGCCGCACAAATTTACTACAGGACACTACCTAGAAACAAACACTACGTACGCTAATAAAAGCCACCACAACGGAATTTAAAACCTACATTCCACTTCAAGCTTCACGATCCATAAAAACCATAGTCAACTGTAAAAAACATATCGTTTAAAAGCATAATACCCCACCAAAAAAAAAAAAAAAAAAAAAAAAAAAGCGACAACAAAACTCAATTCCAAAACAGCCTTGTCACCAACGCCTGAGCCAACAACCAAAACATCGAAGAAGTTCACGATACACCAACTGCAAACAAAATGATACAGTAAATTCCTACAAACCACCTCAAAGCCACGACGTAAAAGAACTTTCCATAATTAAAGCCGCGGCTCCCGGCGGGAACGCGGCTCCTCCGGCGGCTCCTCCGGCACGCAGGGGCCGCGCCGCGCCGGGAGAGCCCCGCCCGCTGCCCCTGCCCGGCGGGGCCGGCACCGGGCCCAGGGGGCCCCGGCGGCGCCCGAGCCCCGCGCCCGGAGCGGCCGGCAGCGGCCGGCAGCGGCCGGGGCCAGCGCAGCGCCCGTGCCGCCTCTGCCGCCCGCCGGCCCGGCACGGCTCCCCTCGGCTCCGCACGGCTCGCACCGGCGCGGCTCCGGCACTCCCGCGGCAGCCCGGCCGCGCTCCCCTCCCAGCGCAGCAACTGCCCGGGCCGCGCCAGGAGCGCTCCCGCGCCGCAACCTTCGGGGCCGGGCCGCGGGCACAAGAAGCGCCCTCAAAGGCAGCGGCACGGCCCCACTTCAACCCCGCAAAGGCTGCGAGAGCTGCAGCTTCCTTCAGCCGAGCCCCGAAACTGAGGCAGCGCGGGCTGCTCAGCCCGCTTCAGCCAGGGCGAATTAATGTGTTCTCCCCTGCAATTTCATCCCCGACGGTAGCAGAAAAAGGGCTTTTCCTCCAACTGTGGTCAAAGAGGGATTTTGACCTCAGTTCAAACCCTTGAAAAGGAGGGACAACAGCGCTGCCCCCTCAATTTAGACCTTAGGATGATGAAAATGGGGGGCCTACCCTCAAATCACCCATAATACGACAAGAATTTTTTTTTTTTTTTTTTTTTTTTTTTCCCAGAGGGCACCAGGGAGGGATTGGCAAGATGAAATTGGAAAAGGAAAGGAGAAAAGTCCCCGCTACAAATCCACACGAGCTCACCTGTTCGGCTGCTGCTTCCCGGCACGGAGCTTTGTTCCTCGGCACCTCCTTTGAGCAATGCTCCACGCATCCAAGGGCGTATCCAGGTGTTCCCCCAGACCCTCGGAGAAGCTCTCGGCGTCCTTCCACGAGACAGCGCCGGGAGCCCCCCATAAACCCCTCTGCTCAGCAGCTCCAGGCAAAAGGGAGCTCAGGCAACCCCTTCCCCCCTAAAACAGCCTCCTCCCGGCAGGAGCCGCCCCCTCCTCATCCTCGCAGCTCAGGGCTGGGGCTGCTCGGAGCCCTCATCATCCTCAGAGCTCACAGCTGGCGCTGTCGCCACGCTCCGACAGCGTCTCTCCCTGTCCAGCACACAGCCCGCTCCTGACAGACACAGACCAAACAGAAATCTACTCCGGCTGTCGGCTTTCCCGAGTCCGCCTGGTTACGCGATTAAAACACGTACGTGCAGCGGCGGTTTGGTTCGGCTGTTGGTCTAAGCTGGGCTTGTTTCGGCACTTCGGCTGAACTCGGCTATCGTCGGCTGTTCGGCAACACCCGGCTATTGTCGGCAAAACTCGGCTATCGTCGGCTCTTCGGCTACACCCGGCTATTGTCGGCAAAACTCGGCTATCGTCGGCTCTTCGGCTACACTCGGCTATTCTCGGCTAACCTGGATTTTCCCGCCCTTTTGGCCGCCCTCTTGAGAAGGTCAAGCCGGTCCGCGACACGACGCGACACGCCACTCTCAAGATGGCGGCCGCGAGAAGCCCTCGGCAAAGAGAGGCGTCTATGCTCAAGCCTGTCAGCGCCCGCCACAAACGCCACCGCCCGCGGCGCCGCTGAGCACACAGCCCGTGTCCACAGCACGTGAATCGCCACAGAAAATTCCTCCGGGGTCGCGCCGGCGATGGAGCGCCGTGCGGGCAGCTCAATAGACACACCGTGGGCCTCATTTTTCCCGCCCTTTTGGCCGCCCTCTTGAGAAGGTCAAGCCGGTCCGCGACACGACGCGACACGCCACTCCCAAGATGGCGGCCGCGACAGGCCCCCGGCAGAGAAAGCCGTTTTCGCCTATGCCTGTCAGAAACTCGCCGAAATACCTCAGCTCTCGGTGCCGTTGAGCCCACAGCCCGTGTCCACAGCACTTGAATCGCCACAGAAAATCCCGCCGCTGCTGCTCTGGCCTCGGGGTGCCACGCAGGCAGTCCAGTAAACGGACGGAGGTCCTCGACTTTCCCGCTCTTTTTTGCCGCCATCTTGAGAAGGTCGAGCGCGTCCCGGCCGAACCCCCCCCACGCCGTCGGCCGCTGCAGCAGCGCGGCACAGAGAGGCGTTTTCGCCGCCGCCTCTCGGCTGCCTGTCGGCAGGCTGCAGTACCGCGCTCTGGCCACAAGGCGGCGGCGCTGCCGCCCGCCTCAGCCGGGGGGAGCTGCAGTACCGCGCTCTGGCCACAAGGCGGCGGCGCTGCCGCCCGCCTCAGCCGGGGGGAGCTGCAGTACCGCGCTCTGGCCACAAGGCGGCAGCGCTGCCGCCCGCCTCAGCCGGGGGCGCCGCACGCCGCGGGGCTGCGGGCGGGGCGGGGCGGGGCTAAAACGAACCGGGGGGATCCCCTCCAAAACCTCTTCTGAAATAAATGCCCCAAAACAACCCGGAAGGGAGAAAAAAAAAATCCCTGCCTCTAACCCAGTAACAACCAAAAAAACCCCACAAAGCCTTTCTTTTAAACAATATTTAAATATATTGCACTGTTATATTTTTTCATATTTATATTCACTTTTATATTCATAATGTACATGGATATATCATGTTTAGTTCTACATTTCTATTTATAAATTTATAGATAAATTCATATTCTATATTACATCTACTCATATTACTTTACTTATATATGTTTATGCATTTCTTTATATATTGATTCTATATTTCTGGATTCATATTTTTAGTTCTGTAACACACATTATTTAAAATAAAACCCCTGCAGCTATCCAAAGAAAAGCCAAAAAGAACTTCTTTCTCTTAAACTGTGTTTAATTTTTTTTTTTTAATTACTTTCAAAATTTATATTCATTTACACTTAAAATGTATATTGACTTACAGTGTTACTTGTATTCTACTAGATCTCTTCTCATTACTTTATTTATATTTTATATTTCTATATATATTTTTATATCCTGATTATAGATTTCCGTATTGATGATTATGAAACAATATCCATATTTATATTATTTAAAATGAAAACCCCGTCTCTAACCAAATAAAAACCAAAAACCCCTTTATTTAAATTATATTTACATATTTTAATATTTATCTTTTTTCATATTTATGTTCACATTTATATTTATAGTTTCTATTGCTCTATAATATTATTTATATTCTATATTACTTACCTTCATATTACTTACATATATTTAAATTTGTATTTATGCTTTAATTATAATTATCTGTCTTTATACCTTTATTATGAATTTCTATATTTAGATTTATATTTCTATGCTACTTTACATAATTTCAAATAAAACCCCTGCCTCTAACAAAATAAAAACCAAAGACAGCCCTTTATTTTAACCATATTTTAAAATATTTAAATTATAGCATTCATAATTATATTTACATAGACATTTATAATTTTCTTTATATATATTCTAGAAAATATAATATTATTTTATATCATCTATTAAATTAGATTACTTATATTTAATATTTATACCTCTCGATATATATTTTCTATATGCTTAGATTTGATTTATATTTTCAGATTAATTATATTTATACTATTTATTAAAAACCCCTGCCTACAACCTAATAAAAACAAAAAAACACTCTATTTTAAACTATATTTAAATATTTTTATATTTACAATCTATATATTTGTATAGACATACAAGAGACAGCATTTTATATATCATATTATCTTTACAATAGTACACTATATATTATAGTTTTATGTATTGATCTGTTTTCTGTATTTATTTTTATCATTATAATTTCATTTTTCTTTTAAAATTTGAAGCTATTTCTATTTTAAACTCTACAGTAAACCATATGCATTCACTGACCTAACACATCAGCAGCACAAAACCACCACGCCCTGCTCAGCACCAGGCCGCAGTACACGCTCGCCCCGTCACACAGTTTCAGAACAAAACCTGTTTCTATTACTAAGAGAACAAGGATCCCACCACACTTAACCCCATTCAAAATTCAAATAAACCCAACTATAAATCAATTTTAAAATCCCATTATTATTACCCCAAAACCTCCATCATTTATAAGCGTAAACTTCCTCCTCAACCAACATCTCAAAAACCCAAAAAACTCAAATACACATTTAAAATGAAATAACTGCTAATAAAAACAAATGGCATAAAAAATACATCAGACCAACTCACTAAACTCCAAACTGTACAACTGACCCTAAACACGTCTAAAAAAAGCCCCCAAAGCTCTACCTTTATGCTAACTCACAAATAATAACCAATAATCCATGAAAAGAATTTTTAAAAAGCCAATTAAAAGCATAATAAAAATTGAATATTAAAATACTTAAAAAGAACACTACACAGATTCTTAAAAATTGCCTATAGAAACCCACCACATAAATGCCCCTGAGCCCAAAAACTAAAACTAAAAAAAAAAAAACATTTATCCAGAAATAAATCGAAACCTATGAAACACCAAAACCGTAACATTCAAGAGGTACACCCTATTGTCATACACCAAGCAGAAACAATATAAAACAATACTATGAATTCTTAAAAACCACTTTAAAACTGCTACATGAAAAAAAAACTTTCAAAAATTAAAAATGGCATCCAGCAAAAGCCATCTAATAAATTACCACCCAAAACTCCAGCAGCCCAGCTAGCCCTACCAAATCTGTATCTTTACACATACAAGGAACACAACCAAAATCCCAATATCATACATCTCAGAAGTCTGTTAAGAAAACCTACTGAAATTAATTCTACCTCAAATACAAACCAACCCCATCCATAAGGTTATCTTCACTCCAAAAC
Source organism: Passer domesticus (assembly GCF_036417665.1). NCBI lineage: Eukaryota > Metazoa > Chordata > Aves > Passeriformes > Passeridae > Passer > Passer domesticus. Next base: position 82,988,972 of record NC_087478.1, on the reverse strand, counting down.
CAAATTGCACATAGTTAATAATACCGAAAAGGAAAACAACACACCATACATCCACCACCAAAGAATATACGAGTGAAGGAAAAAAAAACCACTTTTTTTTTTTTCCACACTAACTTCTTTTATTAGCTAGGAAAAAAAGATTTTGCCAGGACTGCAACAAGTTCTTCTTCCTCTCCTTGGTCTTCTTCTGAAATGTCCCATCTCGTTCCAAATTCCTCACAACTTTGGAGTTGAAATCCAAGCAAAAAGCAAAATGCACAGTCCCCCTGTGCACCGGATGCTCTTGTCACTTCTCGGATTCTCCATTTCACTCCACACCTTATCACACTTTCAGTCTTCGTGCTGTCCTGCCGTGATGAGTTTCACAGATTAATTGGTACATGTTAAGAGAGGATTTTTCTCCCTCCCTGCCTCCCTCCCTCGTTGCCCCAGCACTGCCAAGCCCCCCCCACCCCCAAATCAGGTCCCTAAACACCACGTCTACACATCCTTTCCATGTCTCCAGGGACGGGGACTTCCCTGGGCAGCCTGCTCCAATGCCTCACCACCCTTCCAGTGAGGAAGTGTTTCCTACAATCCAATCTAAGCCTTCCCTGGTGCAACTCGAGGCCATTTCCTTTTGTCATGTCACTTCTTCCTTGGGACATCTCGTCACTTAAACCTTACCTGCTCCTTACCTGGCAGGTCTCTGCCTTGCCTGCATGAGAGGAGAAACACTCCCACCACAGGAACGGCAGCTCAGCAGTTCCCACACCAAGGCAGGCGGAGCAGCAGTCCTCACCAGAGCTCACGTGCCACTTTTCAGTGGTCGCCTCTGCTTCTCCTCCCAGGCAGATAGATCTCTGCAGAGGATGTAAAAGTCACCTGATATTCTTTGGAAATTAAAAAAAAATTGGAAGCCATTAATTAATAACTAATTCCCTGCAGAGACCACACAAGGCACAGGTTGCAAGGGAGATGCCTGAAAGCCAAAGCTGCGCTTCAGTGCCATCTAAGCTGGGAATTTTGCAGGGTGCCGGGACACAAGGTTGTTTTCACCGTGATCAGTGAGCAGCGGCCACCCCAGAGCAGGAGGAGTGCGGCTCAGAAGACCTGGCTGTAAAAAATACAGCTTATTGTCCCCAAGCACGTGCCAGTGGTCTGGAAAAGGGCGAAACTGCTTGACATTGCTACTGTGTCTGCGAAAGCGGGGAGCTGCTCGCGCCTCCTCACCTAACTGATGCTCTCAGTTGTGGTGCCACACAAAACCACCTGGCTGTGTTCCACTTCCCTGGGTCTTTTCCGTGCAGGCAACTGCAATGCCATTGTAACTTTTCTGCTCTCACGTAATTCTTCCAGAAAAAACCAGCATCTTTCCAGGCCCCCAGGACTTCTCCTATGATACCTACACCAGGCTTTGCAGCAGGGCAGAGTGGCATCGGCCCAAACACCCAGACACCCGTGACACAGAACAGGACAAACCATAAGCCCCTCAAAGGACTAAGGCACAAGACACGAGACATCCAAAAGACACAGAAGGCACGACAGACAAGTGACACAAGTGACAGGCACCGGGACCGCTCTGCCCTGAGCACCTCAGCACTGTGAGACTTCTCCTCCATGTGGCCTAAGGGGCCATCTCCTGCACATCCCTGCCTCCCAAGAAACTACTCAAAAGGCCCTCCCAGCACCTCGCTTCCATCCCCTCAGCGTGGCACAGCCCTCCACTTATCTCTCGAGCATCCTGGGATGAGAATCCACGTCCGCTGCAAAGGAAGGCCGCCTCTCTCGCTGGCAATGTCCCGCAGTCACCGGGCTCTGGTCCCTTGGTCACGGCTGCAATCAGGAACACAATCATAAATTTCTGAAAGGACAATACCCAAAAATGCCACCAAAAATGTCAATTCCATTTTCCCACAACCTAGCTACCACACTTATTTACAAAGACCCCCATTCCCAATACAGTTAATAAAACCTCTGATATCTTTGCTAAAATCACCCTTAAAGCTAAAAAAGCCCTGCCTCTAACTAAATAAACACAAATAATCCCTGTCTGGTGAACTATATAAATTCATTAACTTAACACTTCAGACCTGCTAAAATATAATACCTTAATGAACACCTGTACACAGTATACGCTATCCTTATCATAAAATATAAAACAAACCTATTTGTTTTACTAACCTAATACAAATATAAAGTTTAACTGCAATACAACCTATAAAACCCACACTACAAATAAAATTCGTAAGTTCTATTTTGACCCAAAAATTCATACATTCTGAACATGAACTTTGTCTAAAAGAAATATTTCAAAAACCAAAAAAACACAAACCCTTAGAATAGCTACTATAATGCCAAGAACCATCAAACAAATAAACACCTAACCTCAACTATCTAGGACAAGCTACAACAAAACTTCTTTAAAAACAACCCTACAAATATCCATTATCTCCTCAACAATACACCTCCAGCAAGACCAAGCAACTCAAAATACTTGAACTCCCATCCAAAAAATATTCCATAAACTAAAACACCAAAAAGTAATCAACAAAACCTACTCAGCTTTCAAGAACCCCATTTAACCCATGCACAGATCTAAAACAAATTAAAAAGAACCATAAGCTGACATACCTTAAATAACTCCACCACTAAACACTACTGTATCAAACTTATTAAAACTCCAATACAAACTAAAATCCAAAACCACAAAATAACACGCCATTATTAACATTACCAATACATTTTCCCCTAACATTTCCTCTAACAAATACAAACTACCATTTACCTTCACTTAAAGAACATACAATACACCTATAACCAACTGCCCCAAAAACAAAAACACAGTCCTACCATCTACCATAAATGCAGCTAAATTAAACTAAAACATCACCTCCAAAACATTTACAATAAACCAACATCAGATAAAAAGTATAGCAAAAATAATTGAAACACTCATCCAAATTCTCCTCAAAAACAACTTGATCATGAAAAAATACAAAACCAAAAAGCCTACTGCAAAGATCCAATTCCTAAAAGTAAAATAACAAAAGAAACAGCATGAAATTCCCACCAGTATCATTAAAAAGTCAGAATAGCTCCACCAGCGAAAAAAAACCCCTAGCCTCTAATAAAACCCCAGACCACCTCAAAAACAAACACTAAAATGCAATTCCTCTGACCATCCCAACTACCATTATTAAAATGCATATGCTATACAAAACTGTCTTCGACCCTGCCATCAATTCCACATAATATTACTCTCATCATACATTGCACCCACATCACAAATCTCAACCACACTAAAACCGTGAAAATAGTTACAAATTAACCCCCCCAAAAAAAACTTTAATCTCTAAGCAACAAGGAAAAATTTAAAAAAACCCAAAAAAACCCCCACAAACCGAAAAAACTCCACCATGCAACCAAATACTAGCGAAAAAAAAACCCACACTACACTCTTTTCACTAACAATTCTTATCACATCACAAAAAATGGAACAAAATTAAAAACCAACCCTATAGGAAACCACACAGCAAATGCCAGAAACCACTAAAAAAAGAGAAACCCAACCAACTTACTAAACTCCAAATTGTACAACAGACCCCTCATGTTATTAAAAAAAATAAGCAAATCTCTACCTCTACGCTAACTCAAGGAGGCAGCAATACTCTATAAAATTAACTTAATAACTAAACAAATTAACGATACAATAAAAATTGAAAACAATAAAAAAACCTACTCAAATAACTACCCAAAAAACCCACCACATAAATACCCACGTCCCCGAAAATAAAACCAATAAAAAGCAAAAACAAAACAAGTCAAACTACAAAAAAAACCCCCAACAAACAAACTAGAATTAACAAAAAAATTATTCCTGACTCAATAAACCCAAAATTCCTCCGTCCAATAAAACAAAAATACCACCTAGAAATAAACACAAAGCCAAAGGATAAATGTAACCAGAAACAATACCTCCCTAACTATTCGTAACCACAAAACATACACTACAATCAAACAAACCAAATACATAAAACCCCGATAATATGATAAACAAAAATGCAATAATATGAACTTTTAAAGCCGCACAAATTTACTACAGGACACTACCTAGAAACAAACACTACGTACGCTAATAAAAGCCACCACAACGGAATTTAAAACCTACATTCCACTTCAAGCTTCACGATCCATAAAAACCATAGTCAACTGTAAAAAACATATCGTTTAAAAGCATAATACCCCACCAAAAAAAAAAAAAAAAAAAAAAAAAAAGCGACAACAAAACTCAATTCCAAAACAGCCTTGTCACCAACGCCTGAGCCAACAACCAAAACATCGAAGAAGTTCACGATACACCAACTGCAAACAAAATGATACAGTAAATTCCTACAAACCACCTCAAAGCCACGACGTAAAAGAACTTTCCATAATTAAAGCCGCGGCTCCCGGCGGGAACGCGGCTCCTCCGGCGGCTCCTCCGGCACGCAGGGGCCGCGCCGCGCCGGGAGAGCCCCGCCCGCTGCCCCTGCCCGGCGGGGCCGGCACCGGGCCCAGGGGGCCCCGGCGGCGCCCGAGCCCCGCGCCCGGAGCGGCCGGCAGCGGCCGGCAGCGGCCGGGGCCAGCGCAGCGCCCGTGCCGCCTCTGCCGCCCGCCGGCCCGGCACGGCTCCCCTCGGCTCCGCACGGCTCGCACCGGCGCGGCTCCGGCACTCCCGCGGCAGCCCGGCCGCGCTCCCCTCCCAGCGCAGCAACTGCCCGGGCCGCGCCAGGAGCGCTCCCGCGCCGCAACCTTCGGGGCCGGGCCGCGGGCACAAGAAGCGCCCTCAAAGGCAGCGGCACGGCCCCACTTCAACCCCGCAAAGGCTGCGAGAGCTGCAGCTTCCTTCAGCTGAACCCCGAAACTGAGGCAGCGCGGGCTGCTCAGCCCGCTTCAGCCAGGGCGAATTAATGTGTTCTCCCCTGCAATTTCATCCCCGACGGTAGCAGAAAAAGGGCTTTTCCTCCAACTGTGGTCAAAGAGGGATTTTGACCTCAGTTCAAACCCTTGAAAAGGAGGGACAACAGCGCTGCCCCCTCAATTTAGACCTTAGGATGATGAAAATGGGGGGCCTACCCTCAAATCACCCATAATACGACAAGAATTTTTTTTTTTTTTTTTTTTTTTTTCCCAGAGGGCACCAGGGAGGGATTGGCAAGATGAAATTGGAAAAGGAAAGGAGAAAAGTCCCCGCTACAAATCCACACGAGCTCACCTGTTCGGCTGCTGCTTCCCGGCACGGAGCTTTGTTCCTCGGCACCTCCTTTGAGCAATGCTCCACGCATCCAAGGGCGTATCCAGGTGTTCCCCCAGACCCTCGGAGAAGCTCTCGGCGTCCTTCCACGAGACAGCGCCGGGAGCCCCCCATAAACCCCTCTGCTCAGCAGCTCCAGGCAAAAGGGAGCTCAGGCAACCCCTTCCCCCCTAAAACAGCCTCCTCCCGGCAGGAGCCGCCCCCTCCTCATCCTCGCAGCTCAGGGCTGGGGCTGCTCGGAGCCCTCATCATCCTCAGAGCTCACAGCTGGCGCTGTCGCCACGCTCCGACAGCGTCTCTCCCTGTCCAGCACACAGCCCGCTCCTGACAGACACAGACCAAACAGAAATCTACTCCGGCTGTCGGCTTTCCCGAGTCCGCCTGGTTACGCGATTAAAACACGTACGTGCAGCGGCGGTTTGGTTCGGCTGTTGGTCTAAGCTGGGCTTGTTTCGGCACTTCGGCTGAACTCGGCTATCGTCGGCTGTTCGGCAACACCCGGCTATTGTCGGCAAAACTCGGCTATCGTCGGCTCTTCGGCTACACCCGGCTATTGTCGGCAAAACTCGGCTATCGTCGGCTCTTCGGCTACACTCGGCTATTCTCGGCTAACCTGGATTTTCCCGCCCTTTTGGCCGCCCTCTTGAGAAGGTCAAGCCGGTCCGCGACACGACGCGACACGCCACTCTCAAGATGGCGGCCGCGAGAAGCCCTCGGCAAAGAGAGGCGTCTATGCTCAAGCCTGTCAGCGCCCGCCACAAACGCCACCGCCCGCGGCGCCGCTGAGCACACAGCCCGTGTCCACAGCACGTGAATCGCCACAGAAAATTCCTCCGGGGTCGCGCCGGCGATGGAGCGCCGTGCGGGCAGCTCAATAGACACACCGTGGGCCTCATTTTTCCCGCCCTTTTGGCCGCCCTCTTGAGAAGGTCAAGCCGGTCCGCGACACGACGCGACACGCCACTCCCAAGATGGCGGCCGCGACAGGCCCCCGGCAGAGAAAGCCGTTTTCGCCTATGCCTGTCAGAAACTCGCCGAAATACCTCAGCTCTCGGTGCCGTTGAGCCCACAGCCCGTGTCCACAGCACTTGAATCGCCACAGAAAATCCCGCCGCTGCTGCTCTGGCCTCGGGGTGCCACGCAGGCAGTCCAGTAAACGGACGGAGGTCCTCGACTTTCCCGCTCTTTTTTGCCGCCATCTTGAGAAGGTCGAGCGCGTCCCGGCCGAACCCCCCCCCACGCCGTCGGCCGCTGCAGCAGCGCGGCACAGAGAGGCGTTTTCGCCGCCGCCTCTCGGCTGCCTGTCGGCAGGCTGCAGTACCGCGCTCTGGCCACAAGGCGGCGGCGCTGCCGCCCGCCTCAGCCGGGGGGAGCTGCAGTACCGCGCTCTGGCCACAAGGCGGCGGCGCTGCCGCCCGCCTCAGCCGGGGGCGCCGCACGCCGCGGGGCTGCGGGCGGGGCTAAAACGAACCGGGGGGATCCCCTCCAAAACCTCTTCTGAAATAAATGCCCCAAAACAACCCGGAAGGGGGGAAAAAAAAAAATCCCTGCCTCTAACCCAGTAACAACCAAAAAAACCCCACAAAGCCTTTCTTTTAAACAATAATTAAATATATTGCACTGTTATATTTTTTCATATTTATATTCACTTTTATATTCATAATGTACATGGATATATCATGTTTAGTTCTACATTTCTATTTATAAATTTATAGATAAATTCATATTCTATATTACATCTACTCATATTACTTTACTTATATATGTTTATGCATTTCTTTATATATTGATTCTATATTTCTGGATTCATATTTTTAGTTCTGTAACACACATTATTTAAAATAAAACCCCTGCAGCTATCCAAAGAAAAGCCAAAAAGAACTTCTTTCTCTTAAACTGTGTTTAATTTTTTTTTTAATTACTTTCAAAATTTATATTCATTTACACTTAAAATGTATATAGATTTACAGTGTTACTTGTATTCTACTAGATCTCTTCTCATTACTTTATTTATATTTTATATTTCTATATATTTTTTTATATCCTGATTATAGATTTCCGTATTGATGATTATGAAACAATATCCATATTTATATTATTTAAAATGAAAACCCCGTCTCTAACCAAATAAAAACCAAAAACCCCTTTATTTAAATTATATTTACATATTTTAATATTTATCTTTTTTCATATTTATGTTCACATTTATATTTATAGTTTCTATTGCTCTATAATATTATTTATATTCTATATTACTTACCTTCATATTACTTACATATATTTAAATTTGTATTTATGCTTTAATTATAATTATCTGTCTTTATACCTTTATTATGAATTTCTATATTTAGATTTATATTTCTATGCTACTTTACATAATTTCAAATAAAACCCCTGCCTCTAACAAAATAAAAACCAAAGACAGTCCTTTATTTTAACCATATTTTAAAATATTTAAATTATAGCATTCATAATTATATTTACATAGACATTTATAATTTTCTTTATATATATTCTAGAAAATATAATATTATTTTATATCATCTATTAAATTAGATTACTTATATTTAATATTTATACCTCTCGATATATATTTTCTATATGCTTAGATTTGATTTATATTTTCAGATTAATTATATTTATACTATTTATTAAAAACCCCTGCCTACAACCTAATAAAAACAAAAAAACACCCTATTTTAAACTATATTTAAATATTTTTATATTTACAATCCATATATTTGTATAGACATACAAGAGACAGCATTTTATATATCATATTATCTTTACAATAGTACACTATATATTATAGTTTTATGTATTGATCTGTTTTCTGTATTTATTTTTATCATTATAATTTCATTTTTCTTTTAAAATTTGAAGCTATTTCTATTTTAAACTCTACAGTAAACCATATGCATTCACTGACCTAACACATCAGCAGCACAAAACCACCACGCCCTGCTCAGCACCAGGCCGCAGTACACGCTCGCCCCGTCACACAGTTTCAGAACAAAACCTGTTTCTATTACTAAGAGAACAAGGATCCCACCACACTTAACCCCATTCAAAATTCAAATAAACCCAACTATAAATCAATTTTAAAATCCCATTATTATTACCCCAAAACCTCCATCATTTATAAGCGTAAACTTCCTCCTCAACCAACATCTCAAAAACCCAAAAAACTCAAATACACATTTAAAATGAAATAACTGCTAATAAAAACAAATGGCATAAAAAATACATCAGACCAACTCACTAAACTCCAAACTGTACAACTGACCCTAAACACGTCTAAAAAAAGCCCCCAAAGCTCTACCTTTATGCTAACTCACAAATAATAACCAATAATCCATGAAAAGAATTTTTAAAAAGCCAATTAAAAGCATAATAAAAATTGAATATTAAAATACTTAAAAAGAACACTACACAGATTCTTAAAAATTGCCTATAGAAACCCACCACATAAATGCCCCTGAGCCCAAAAACTAAAACTAAAAAAAAAAAAACATTTATCCAGAAATAAATCGAAACCTATGAAACACCAAAACCGTAACATTCAAGAGGTACACCCTATTGTCATACACCAAGCAGAAACAATATAAAACAATACTATGAATTCTTAAAAACCACTTTAAAACTGCTACATGAAAAAAAAACTTTCAAAAATTAAAAATGGCATCCAGCAAAAGCCATCTAATAAATTACCACCCAAAACTCCAGCAGCCCAGCTAGCCCTACCAAATCTGTATCTTTACACATACAAGGAACACAACCAAAATCCCAATATCATACATCTCAGAAGTCTGTTAAGAAAACCTACTGAAATTAATTCTACCTCAAATACAAACCAACCCCATCCATAAGGTTATCTTCACTCCAAAACCAAATTGCACATAGTTAATAATACCGAAAAGGAAAACAACACACCATACATCCACCACCAAAGAATATACGAGTGAAGGAAAAAAAAACCACTTTTTTTTTTTTCCACACTAACTTCTTTTATTAGCTAGGAAAAAAAGATTTTGCCAGGACTGCAACAAGTTCTTCTTCCTCTCCTTGGTCTTCTTCTGAAATGTCCCATCTCGTTCCAAATTCCTCACAACTTTGGAGTTGAAATCCAAGCAAAAAGCAAAATGCACAGTCCCCCTGTGCACCGGATGCTCTTGTCACTTCTCGGATTCTCCATTTCACTCCACACCTTATCACACTTTCAGTCTTCGTGCTGTCCTGCCGTGATGAGTTTCACAGATTAATTGGTACATGTTAAGAGAGGATTTTTCTCCCTCCCTGCCTCCCTCCCTCGTTGCCCCAGCACTGCCAAGCCCCCCCCACCCCCAAATCAGGTCCCTAAACACCACGTCTACACATCCTTTCCATGTCTCCAGGGACGGGGACTTCCCTGGGCAGCCTGCTCCAATGCCTCACCACCCTTCCAGTGAGGAAGTGTTTCCTACAATCCAATCTAAGCCTTCCCTGGTGCAACTCGAGGCCATTTCCTTTTGTCATGTCACTTCTTCCTTGGGACATCTCGTCACTTAAACCTTACCTGCTCCTTACCTGGCAGGTCTCTGCCTTGCCTGCATGAGAGGAGAAACACTCCCACCACAGGAACGGCAGCTCAGCAGTTCCCACACCAAGGCAGGCGGAGCAGCAGTCCTCACCAGAGCTCACGTGCCACTTTTCAGTGGTCGCCTCTGCTTCTCCTCCCAGGCAGATAGATCTCTGCAGAGGATGTAAAAGTCACCTGATATTCTTTGGAAATTAAAAAAAAATTGGAAGCCATTAATTAATAACTAATTCCCTGCAGAGACCACACAAGGCACAGGTTGCAAGGGAGATGCCTGAAAGCCAAAGCTGCGCTTCAGTGCCATCTAAGCTGGGAATTTTGCAGGGTGCCGGGACACAAGGTTGTTTTCACCGTGATCAGTGAGCAGCGGCCACCCCAGAGCAGGAGGAGTGCGGCTCAGAAGACCTGGCTGTAAAAAATACAGCTTATTGTCCCCAAGCACGTGCCAGTGGTCTGGAAAAGGGCGAAACTGCTTGACATTGCTACTGTGTCTGCGAAAGCGGGGAGCTGCTCGCGCCTCCTCACCTAACTGATGCTCTCAGTTGTGGTGCCACACAAAACCACCTGGCTGTGTTCCACTTCCCTGGGTCTTTTCTGTGCAGGGAACTGCAATGCCATTGTAACTTTTCTGCTCTCACGTAATTCTTCCAGAAAAAACCAGCATCTTTCCAGGCCCCCAGGACTTCTCCTATGATACCTACACCAGGCTTTGCAGCAGGGCAGAGTGGCATCGGCCCAAACACCCAGACACCCGTGACACAGAACAGGACAAACCATAAGCCCCTCAAAGGACTAAGGCACAAGACACGAGACATCCAAAAGACACAGAAGGCACGACAGACAAGTGACACAAGTGACAGGCACCGGGACCGCTCTGCCCTGAGCACCTCAGCACTGTGAGACTTCTCCTCCATGTGGCCTAAGGGGCCATCTCCTGCACATCCCTGCCTCCCAAGAAACTACTCAAAAGGCCCTCCCAGCACCTCGCTTCCATCCCCTCAGCGTGGCACAGCCCTCCACTTATCTCTCGAGCATCCTGGGATGAGAATCCACGTCCGCTGCAAAGGAAGGCCGCCTCTCTCGCTGGCAATGTCCCGCAGTCACCGGGCTCTGGTCCCTTGGTCACGGCTGCAATCAGGAACACAATCATAAATTTCTGAAAGGACAATACCCAAAAATGCCACCAAAAATGTCAATTCCATTTTCCCACAACCTAGCTACCACACTTATTTACAAAGACCCCCATTCCCAATACAGTTAATAAAACCTCTGATATCTTTGCTAAAATCACCCTTAAAGCTAAAAAAGCCCTGCCTCTAACTAAATAAACACAAATAATCCCTGTCTGGTGAACTATATAAATTCATTAACTTAACACTTCAGACCTGCTAAAATATAATACCTTAATGAACACCTGTACACAGTATACGCTATCCTTATCATAAAATATAAAACAAACCTATTTGTTTTACTAACCTAATACAAATATAAAGTTTAACTGCAATACAACCTATAAAACCCACACTACAAATAAAATTCGTAAGTTCTATTTTGACCCAAAAATTCATACATTCTGAACATGAACTTTGTCTAAAAGAAATATTTCAAAAACCAAAAAAACACAAACCCTTAGAATAGCTACTATAATGCCAAGAACCATCAAACAAATAAACACCTAACCTCAACTATCTAGGACAAGCTACAACAAAACTTCTTTAAAAACAACCCTACAAATATCCATTATCTCCTCAACAATACACCTCCAGCAAGACCAAGCAACTCAAAATACTTGAACTCCCATCCAAAAAATATTCCATAAACTAAAACACCAAAAAGTAATCAACAAAACCTACTCAGCTTTCAAGAACCCCATTTAACCCATGCACAGATCTAAAACAAATTAAAAAGAACCATAAGCTGACATACCTTAAATAACTCCACCACTAAACACTACTGTATCAAACTTATTAAAACTCCAATACAAACTAAAATCCAAAACCACAAAATAACACGCCATTATTAACATTACCAATACATTTTCCCCTAACATTTCCTCTAACAAATACAAACTACCATTTACCTTCACTTAAAGAACATACAATACACCTATAACCAACTGCCCCAAAAAAAAAACCACAGTCCTACCATCTACCGTAAATGCAGCTAAATTAAACTAAAACATCACCTCCAAAACATTTACAATAAACCAACATCAGATAAAAAGTATAGCAAAAATAATTGAAACACTCATCCAAATTCTCCTCAAAAACAACTTGATCATGAAAAAATACAAAACCAAAAAGCCTACTGCAAAGATCCAATTCCTAAAAGTAAAATAACAAAAGAAACAGCATGAAATTCCCACCAGTATCATTAAAAAGTCAGAATAGCTCCACCAGCGAAAAAAAACCCCTAGCCTCTAATAAAACCCCAGACCACCTCAAAAACAAACACTAAAATGCAATTCCTCTGACCATCCCAACTACCATTATTAAAATGCATATGCTATACAAAACTGTCTTCGACCCTGCCATCAATTCCACATAATATTACTCTCATCATACATTGCACCCACATCACAAATCTCAACCACACTAAAACCGTGAAAATAGTTACAAATTAACCCCCCCAAAAAAACACTTTAATCTCTAAGCAACAAGGAAAAATTTAAAAAAACCCAAAAAAACCCCCACAAACCGAAAAAACTCCACCATGCAACCAAATACTAGCGAAAAAAAAACCCACACTACACTCTTTTCACTAACAATTCTTATCACATCACAAAAAATGGAACAAAATTAAAAACCAACCCTATAGGAAACCACACAGCAAATGCCAGAAACCACTAAAAAAAGAGAAACCCAACCAACTTACTAAACTCCAAATTGTACAACAGACCCCTCATGTTATTAAAAAAAATAAGCAAATCTCTACCTCTACGCTAACTCAAGGAGGCAGCAATACTCTATAAAATTAACTTAATAACTAAACAAATTAACGATACAATAAAAATTGAAAACAATAAAAAAACCTACTCAAATAACTACCCAAAAAACCCACCACATAAATACCCACGTCCCCGAAAATAAAACCAATAAAAAGCAAAAACAAAACAAGTCAAACTACAAAAAAACCCCCAACAAACAAACTAGAATTAACAAAAAAATTATTCCTGACTCAATAAACCCAAAATTCCTCCGTCCAATAAAACAAAAATACCACCTAGAAATAAACACAAAGCCAAAGGATAAATGTAACCAGAAACAATACCTCCCTAACTATTCGTAACCACAAAACATACACTACAATCAAACAAACCAAATACATAAAACCCCGATAATATGATAAACAAAAATGCAATAATATGAACTTTTAAAGCCGCACAAATTTACTACAGGACACTACCTAGAAACAAACACTACGTACGCTAATAAAAGCCACCACAACGGAATTTAAAACCTACATTCCACTTCAAGCTTCACGATCCATAAAAACCATAGTCAACTGTAAAAAACATATCGTTTAAAAGCATAATACCCCACCAAAAAAAAAAAAAAAAAAAAAAAAAAAAAGCGACAACAAAACTCAATTCCAAAACAGCCTTGTCATCAACGCCTGAGCCAACAACCAAAACATCGAAGAAGTTCACGATACACCAACTGCAAACAAAATGATACAGTAAATTCCTACAAACCACCTCAAAGCCACGACGTAAAAGAACTTTCCATAATTAAAGCCGCGGCTCCCGGCGGGAACGCGGCTCCTCCGGCGGCTCCTCCGGCACGCAGGGGCCGCGCCGCGCCGGGAGAGCCCCGCCCGCTGCCCCTGCCCGGCGGGGCCGGCACCGGGCCCAGGGGGCCCCGGCGGCGCCCGAGCCCCGCGCCCGGAGCGGCCGGCAGCGGCCGGCAGCGGCCGGGGCCAGCGCAGCGCCCGTGCCGCCTCTGCCGCCCGCCGGCCCGGCACGGCTCCCCTCGGCTCCGCACGGCTCGCACCGGCGCGGCTCCGGCACTCCCGCGGCAGCCCGGCCGCGCTCCCCTCCCAGCGCAGCAACTGCCCGGGCCGCGCCAGGAGCGCTCCCGCGCCGCAACCTTCGGGGCCGGGCCGCGGGCACAAGAAGCGCCCTCAAAGGCAGCGGCGCGGCCCCACTTCAACCCCGCAAAGGCTGCGAGAGCTGCAGCTTCCTTCAGCTGAACCCCGAAACTGAGGCAGCGCGGGCTGCTCACCCCGCTTCAGCCAGGGCGAATTAATGTGTTCTCCCCTGCAATTTCATCCCCGACGGTAGCAGAAAAAGGGCTTTTCCTCCAACTGTGGTCAAAGAGGGATTTTGACCTCAGTTCAAACCCTTGAAAAGGAGGGACAACAGCGCTGCCCCCTCAATTTAGACCTTAGGATGATGAAAATGGGGGGCCTACCCTCAAATCACCCATAATACGACAAGAATTTTTTTTTTTTTTTTTTTTTTTTTTTTTTTTTTTCCCAGAGGGCACCAGGGAGGGATTGGCAAGATGAAATTGGAAAAGGAAAGGAGAAAAGTCCCCGCTACAAATCCACACGAGCTCACCTGTTCGGCTGCTGCTTCCCGGCACGGAGCTTTGTTCCTCGGCACCTCCTTTGAGCAATGCTCCACGCATCCAAGGGCGTATCCAGGTGTTCCCCCAGACCCTCGGAGAAGCTCTCGGCGTCCTTCCACGAGACAGCGCCGGGAGCCCCCCATAAACCCCTCTGCTCAGCAGCTCCAGGCAAAAGGGAGCTCAGGCAACCCCTTCCCCCCTAAAACAGCCTCCTCCCGGCAGGAGCCGCCCCCTCCTCATCCTCGCAGCTCAGGGCTGGGGCTGCTCGGAGCCCTCATCATCCTCAGAGCTCACAGCTGGCGCTGTCGCCACGCTCCGACAGCGTCTCTCCCTGTCCAGCACACAGCCCGCTCCTGACAGACACAGACCAAACAGAAATCTACTCCGGCTGTCGGCTTTCCCGAGTCCGCCTGGTTACGCGATTAAAACACGTACGTGCAGCGGCGGTTTGGTTCGGCTGTTGGTCTAAGCTGGGCTTGTTTCGGCACTTCGGCTGAACTCGGCTATCGTCGGCTGTTCGGCAACACCCGGCTATTGTCGGCAAAACTCGGCTATCGTCGGCTCTTCGGCTACACCCGGCTATTGTCGGCAAAACTCGGCTATCGTCGGCTCTTCGGCTACACTCGGCTATTCTCGGCTAACCTGGATTTTCCCGCCCTTTTGGCCGCCCTCTTGAGAAGGTCAAGCCGGTCCGCGACACGACGCGACACGCCACTCTCAAGATGGCGGCCGCGAGAAGCCCTCGGCAAAGAGAGGCGTCTATGCTCAAGCCTGTCAGCGCCCGCCACAAACGCCACCGCCCGCGGCGCCGCTGAGCACACAGCCCGTGTCCACAGCACGTGAATCGCCACAGAAAATTCCTCCGGGG
Source organism: Passer domesticus (assembly GCF_036417665.1). Taxonomy (NCBI): domain Eukaryota; kingdom Metazoa; phylum Chordata; class Aves; order Passeriformes; family Passeridae; genus Passer; species Passer domesticus. Next base: position 82,973,682 of record NC_087478.1, on the reverse strand, counting down.
TCGCGCCGGCGATGGAGCGCCGTGCGGGCAGCTCAATAGACACACCGTGGGCCTCATTTTTCCCGCCCTTTTGGCCGCCCTCTTGAGAAGGTCAAGCCGGTCCGCGACACGACGCGACACGCCACTCCCAAGATGGCGGCCGCGACAGGCCCCCGGCAGAGAAAGCCGTTTTCGCCTATGCCTGTCAGAAACTCGCCGAAATACCTCAGCTCTCGGTGCCGTTGAGCCCACAGCCCGTGTCCACAGCACTTGAATCGCCACAGAAAATCCCGCCGCTGCTGCTCTGGCCTCGGGGTGCCACGCAGGCAGTCCAGTAAACGGACGGAGGTCCTCGACTTTCCCGCTCTTTTTTGCCGCCATCTTGAGAAGGTCGAGCGCGTCCCGGCCGAACCCCCCCCCACGCCGTCGGCCGCTGCAGCAGCGCGGCACAGAGAGGCGTTTTCGCCGCCGCCTCTCGGCTGCCTGTCGGCAGGCTGCAGTACCGCGCTCTGGCCACAAGGCGGCGGCGCTGCCGCCCGCCTCAGCCGGGGGGAGCTGCAGTACCGCGCTCTGGCCACAAGGCGGCGGCGCTGCCGCCCGCCTCAGCCGGGGGCGCCGCACGCCGCGGGGCTGCGGGCGGGGCTAAAACGAACCGGGGGGGATCCCCTCCAAAACCTCTTCTGAAATAAATGCCCCAAAACAACCCGGAAGGGGGGAAAAAAAAAAATCCCTGCCTCTAACCCAGTAACAACCAAAAAAACCCCACAAAGCCTTTCTTTTAAACAATAATTAAATATATTGCACTGTTATATTTTTTCATATTTATATTCACTTTTATATTCATAATGTACATGGATATATCATGTTTAGTTCTACATTTCTATTTATAAATTTATAGATAAATTCATATTCTATATTACATCTACTCATATTACTTTACTTATATATGTTTATGCATTTCTTTATATATTGATTCTATATTTCTGGATTCATATTTTTAGTTCTGTAACACACATTATTTAAAATAAAACCCCTGCAGCTATCCAAAGAAAAGCCAAAAAGAACTTCTTTCTCTTAAACTGTGTTTAATTTTTTTTTTAATTACTTTCAAAATTTATATTCATTTACACTTAAAATGTATATAGATTTACAGTGTTACTTGTATTCTACTAGATCTCTTCTCATTACTTTATTTATATTTTATATTTCTATATATTTTTTTATATCCTGATTATAGATTTCCGTATTGATGATTATGAAACAATATCCATATTTATATTATTTAAAATGAAAACCCCGTCTCTAACCAAATAAAAACCAAAAACCCCTTTATTTAAATTATATTTACATATTTTAATATTTATCTTTTTTCATATTTATGTTCACATTTATATTTATAGTTTCTATTGCTCTATAATATTATTTATATTCTATATTACTTACCTTCATATTACTTACATATATTTAAATTTGTATTTATGCTTTAATTATAATTATCTGTCTTTATACCTTTATTATGAATTTCTATATTTAGATTTATATTTCTATGCTACTTTACATAATTTCAAATAAAACCCCTGCCTCTAACAAAATAAAAACCAAAGACAGTCCTTTATTTTAACCATATTTTAAAATATTTAAATTATAGCATTCATAATTATATTTACATAGACATTTATAATTTTCTTTATATATATTCTAGAAAATATAATATTATTTTATATCATCTATTAAATTAGATTACTTATATTTAATATTTATACCTCTCGATATATATTTTCTATATGCTTAGATTTGATTTATATTTTCAGATTAATTATATTTATACTATTTATTAAAAACCCCTGCCTACAACCTAATAAAAACAAAAAAACACCCTATTTTAAACTATATTTAAATATTTTTATATTTACAATCCATATATTTGTATAGACATACAAGAGACAGCATTTTATATATCATATTATCTTTACAATAGTACACTATATATTATAGTTTTATGTATTGATCTGTTTTCTGTATTTATTTTTATCATTATAATTTCATTTTTCTTTTAAAATTTGAAGCTATTTCTATTTTAAACTCTACAGTAAACCATATGCATTCACTGACCTAACACATCAGCAGCACAAAACCACCACGCCCTGCTCAGCACCAGGCCGCAGTACACGCTCGCCCCGTCACACAGTTTCAGAACAAAACCTGTTTCTATTACTAAGAGAACAAGGATCCCACCACACTTAACCCCATTCAAAATTCAAATAAACCCAACTATAAATCAATTTTAAAATCCCATTATTATTACCCCAAAACCTCCATCATTTATAAGCGTAAACTTCCTCCTCAACCAACATCTCAAAAACCCAAAAAACTCAAATACACATTTAAAATGAAATAACTGCTAATAAAAACAAATGGCATAAAAAATACATCAGACCAACTCACTAAACTCCAAACTGTACAACTGACCCTAAACACGTCTAAAAAAAGCCCCCAAAGCTCTACCTTTATGCTAACTCACAAATAATAACCAATAATCCATGAAAAGAATTTTTAAAAAGCCAATTAAAAGCATAATAAAAATTGAATATTAAAATACTTAAAAAGAACACTACACAGATTCTTAAAAATTGCCTATAGAAACCCACCACATAAATGCCCCTGAGCCCAAAAACTAAAACTAAAAAAAAAAAAACATTTATCCAGAAATAAATCGAAACCTATGAAACACCAAAACCGTAACATTCAAGAGGTACACCCTATTGTCATACACCAAGCAGAAACAATATAAAACAATACTATGAATTCTTAAAAACCACTTTAAAACTGCTACATGAAAAAAAAACTTTCAAAAATTAAAAATGGCATCCAGCAAAAGCCATCTAATAAATTACCACCCAAAACTCCAGCAGCCCAGCTAGCCCTACCAAATCTGTATCTTTACACATACAAGGAACACAACCAAAATCCCAATATCATACATCTCAGAAGTCTGTTAAGAAAACCTACTGAAATTAATTCTACCTCAAATACAAACCAACCCCATCCATAAGGTTATCTTCACTCCAAAACCAAATTGCACATAGTTAATAATACCGAAAAGGAAAACAACACACCATACATCCACCACCAAAGAATATACGAGTGAAGGAAAAAAAAACCACTTTTTTTTTTTTCCACACTAACTTCTTTTATTAGCTAGGAAAAAAAGATTTTGCCAGGACTGCAACAAGTTCTTCTTCCTCTCCTTGGTCTTCTTCTGAAATGTCCCATCTCGTTCCAAATTCCTCACAACTTTGGAGTTGAAATCCAAGCAAAAAGCAAAATGCACAGTCCCCCTGTGCACCGGATGCTCTTGTCACTTCTCGGATTCTCCATTTCACTCCACACCTTATCACACTTTCAGTCTTCGTGCTGTCCTGCCGTGATGAGTTTCACAGATTAATTGGTACATGTTAAGAGAGGATTTTTCTCCCTCCCTGCCTCCCTCCCTCGTTGCCCCAGCACTGCCAAGCCCCCCCCACCCCCAAATCAGGTCCCTAAACACCACGTCTACACATCCTTTCCATGTCTCCAGGGACGGGGACTTCCCTGGGCAGCCTGCTCCAATGCCTCACCACCCTTCCAGTGAGGAAGTGTTTCCTACAATCCAATCTAAGCCTTCCCTGGTGCAACTCGAGGCCATTTCCTTTTGTCATGTCACTTCTTCCTTGGGACATCTCGTCACTTAAACCTTACCTGCTCCTTACCTGGCAGGTCTCTGCCTTGCCTGCATGAGAGGAGAAACACTCCCACCACAGGAACGGCAGCTCAGCAGTTCCCACACCAAGGCAGGCGGAGCAGCAGTCCTCACCAGAGCTCACGTGCCACTTTTCAGTGGTCGCCTCTGCTTCTCCTCCCAGGCAGATAGATCTCTGCAGAGGATGTAAAAGTCACCTGATATTCTTTGGAAATTAAAAAAAAATTGGAAGCCATTAATTAATAACTAATTCCCTGCAGAGACCACACAAGGCACAGGTTGCAAGGGAGATGCCTGAAAGCCAAAGCTGCGCTTCAGTGCCATCTAAGCTGGGAATTTTGCAGGGTGCCGGGACACAAGGTTGTTTTCACCGTGATCAGTGAGCAGCGGCCACCCCAGAGCAGGAGGAGTGCGGCTCAGAAGACCTGGCTGTAAAAAATACAGCTTATTGTCCCCAAGCACGTGCCAGTGGTCTGGAAAAGGGCGAAACTGCTTGACATTGCTACTGTGTCTGCGAAAGCGGGGAGCTGCTCGCGCCTCCTCACCTAACTGATGCTCTCAGTTGTGGTGCCACACAAAACCACCTGGCTGTGTTCCACTTCCCTGGGTCTTTTCTGTGCAGGGAACTGCAATGCCATTGTAACTTTTCTGCTCTCACGTAATTCTTCCAGAAAAAACCAGCATCTTTCCAGGCCCCCAGGACTTCTCCTATGATACCTACACCAGGCTTTGCAGCAGGGCAGAGTGGCATCGGCCCAAACACCCAGACACCCGTGACACAGAACAGGACAAACCATAAGCCCCTCAAAGGACTAAGGCACAAGACACGTGACACAAGACATCCAAAAGACACAGAAGGCACGACAGACAAGTGACACAAGTGACAGGCACCGGGACCGCTCTGCCCTGAGCACCTCAGCACTGTGAGACTTCTCCTCCATGTGGCCTAAGGGGCCATCTCCTGCACATCCCTGCCTCCCAAGAAACTACTCAAAAGGCCCTCCCAGCACCTCGCTTCCATCCCCTCAGCGTGGCACAGCCCTCCACTTATCTCTCGAGCATCCTGGGATGAGAATCCACGTCCGCTGCAAAGGAAGGCCGCCTCTCTCGCTGGCAATGTCCCGCAGTCACCGGGCTCTGGTCCCTTGGTCACGGCTGCAATCAGGAACACAATCATAAATTTCTGAAAGGACAATACCCAAAAATGCCACCAAAAATGTCAATTCCATTTTCCCACAACCTAGCTACCACACTTATTTACAAAGACCCCCATTCCCAATACAGTTAATAAAACCTCTGATATCTTTGCTAAAATCACCCTTAAAGCTAAAAAAGCCCTGCCTCTAACTAAATAAACACAAATAATCCCTGTCTGGTGAACTATATAAATTCATTAACTTAACACTTCAGACCTGCTAAAATATAATACCTTAATGAACACCTGTACACAGTATACGCTATCCTTATCATAAAATATAAAACAAACCTATTTGTTTTACTAACCTAATACAAATATAAAGTTTAACTGCAATACAACCTATAAAACCCACACTACAAATAAAATTCGTAAGTTCTATTTTGACCCAAAAATTCATACATTCTGAACATGAACTTTGTCTAAAAGAAATATTTCAAAAACCAAAAAAACACAAACCCTTAGAATAGCTACTATAATGCCAAGAACCATCAAACAAATAAACACCTAACCTCAACTATCTAGGACAAGCTACAACAAAACTTCTTTAAAAACAACCCTACAAATATCCATTATCTCCTCAACAATACACCTCCAGCAAGACCAAGCAACTCAAAATACTTGAACTCCCATCCAAAAAATATTCCATAAACTAAAACACCAAAAAGTAATCAACAAAACCTACTCAGCTTTCAAGAACCCCATTTAACCCATGCACAGATCTAAAACAAATTAAAAAGAACCATAAGCTGACATACCTTAAATAACTCCACCACTAAACACTACTGTATCAAACTTATTAAAACTCCAATACAAACTAAAATCCAAAACCACAAAATAACACGCCATTATTAACATTACCAATACATTTTCCCCTAACATTTCCTCTAACAAATACAAACTACCATTTACCTTCACTTAAAGAACATACAATACACCTATAACCAACTGCCCCAAAAACAAAAACACAGTCCTACCATCTACCGTAAATGCAGCTAAATTAAACTAAAACATCACCTCCAAAACATTTACAATAAACCAACATCAGATAAAAAGTATAGCAAAAATAATTGAAACACTCATCCAAATTCTCCTCAAAAACAACTTGATCATGAAAAAATACAAAACCAAAAAGCCTACTGCAAAGATCCAATTCCTAAAAGTAAAATAACAAAAGAAACAGCATGAAATTCCCACCAGTATCATTAAAAAGTCAGAATAGCTCCACCAGCGAAAAAAAACCCCTAGCCTCTAATAAAACCCCAGACCACCTCAAAAACAAACACTAAAATGCAATTCCTCTGACCATCCCAACTACCATTATTAAAATGCATATGCTATACAAAACTGTCTTCGACCCTGCCATCAATTCCACATAATATTACTCTCATCATACATTGCACCCACATCACAAATCTCAACCACACTAAAACCGTGAAAATAGTTACAAATTAACCCCCCCAAAAAAAACTTTAATCTCTAAGCAACAAGGAAAAATTTAAAAAAACCCAAAAAACCAAAAAAAACCCCCACAAACCGAAAAAACTCCACCATGCAACCAAATACTAGTGAAAAAAAACACACTACACTCTTTTCACTAACAATTCTTATCACATCACAAAAAATGGAACAAAATTAAAAACCAACCCTATAGGAAACCACACAGCAAATGCCAGAAACCACTAAAAAAAGAGAAACCCAACCAACTTACTAAACTCCAAATTGTACAACAGACCCCTCATGTTATTAAAAAAAATAAGCAAATCTCTACCTCTACGCTAACTCAAGGAGGCAGCAATACTCTATAAAATTAACTTAATAACTAAACAAATTAACGATACAATAAAAATTGAAAACAATAAAAAAACCTACTCAAATAACTACCCAAAAAACCCACCACATAAATACCCACGTCCCCGAAAATAAAACCAATAAAAAGCAAAAACAAAACAAGTCAAACTACAAAAAAACCCCCAACAAACAAACTAGAATTAACAAAAAAATTATTCCTGACTCAATAAACCCAAAATTCCTCCGTCCAATAAAACAAAAATACCACCTAGAAATAAACACAAAGCCAAAGGATAAATGTAACCAGAAACAATACCTCCCTAACTATTCGTAACCACAAAACATACACTACAATCAAACAAACCAAATACATAAAACCCCGATAATATGATAAACAAAAATGCAATAATATGAACTTTTAAAGCCGCACAAATTTACTACAGGACACTACCTAGAAACAAACACTACGTACGCTAATAAAAGCCACCACAACGGAATTTAAAACCTACATTCCACTTCAAGCTTCACGATCCATAAAAACCATAGTCAACTGTAAAAAACATATCGTTTAAAAGCATAATACCCCACCAAAAAAAAAAAAAAAAAAAAAAAAAGCGACAACAAAACTCAATTCCAAAACAGCCTTGTCACCAACGCCTGAGCCAACAACCAAAACATCGAAGAAGTTCACGATACACCAACTGCAAACAAAATGATACAGTAAATTCCTACAAACCACCTCAAAGCCACGACGTAAAAGAACTTTCCATAATTAAAGCCGCGGCTCCCGGCGGGAACGCGGCTCCTCCGGCGGCTCCTCCGGCACGCAGGGGCCGCGCCGCGCCGGGAGAGCCCCGCCCGCTGCCCCTGCCCGGCGGGGCCGGCACCGGGCCCAGGGGGCCCCGGCGGCGCCCGAGCCCCGCGCCCGGAGCGGCCGGCAGCGGCCGGGGCCCGCGCAGCGCCCGTGCCGCCTCTGCCGCCCGCCGGCCCGGCACGGCTCCCCTCGGCTCCGCACGGCTCGCACCGGCGCGGCTCCGGCACTCCCGCGGCAGCCCGGCCGCGCTCCCCTCCCAGCGCAGCAACTGCCCGGGCCGCGCCAGGAGCGCTCCCGCGCCGCAACCTTCGGGGCCGGGCCGCGGGCACAAGAAGCGCCCTCAAAGGCAGCGGCACGGCCCCACTTCAACCCCGCAAAGGCTGCGAGAGCTGCAGCTTCCTTCAGCTGAACCCCGAAACTGAGGCAGCGCGGGCTGCTCAGCCCGCTTCAGCCAGGGCGAATTAATGTGTTCTCCCCTGCAATTTCATCCCCGACGGTAGCAGAAAAAGGGCTTTTCCTCCAGCTGTGGTAAAAGGGGGATTTTGACCTCAGTTCAAACCCTTGAAAAGGAGGGACAACAGCGCTGCCCCCTCAATTTAGACCTTAGGATGATGAAAATTTGGGGGGGGGGGGGGGGCAAACTCCAAATCAAACCCATGATACAACATTTTTCCCCTTCCATTTAAAATAGAACCCAGGGACTCCCTATCACCCCTGCGATACCCCTAACAAACTGGAGAAGGCAGGTTTTCCTTCAAACCAATACCCTTAAAACGACAAATGGAGGAGGGAACTTCCCCAGTTCAAACACAGACAGTAATGGAAGAGGAGTTGCTTCCTTCTTTTTAATACTTTTTTCCCTCATAACACCCCTCCTGCTTTTTAATTACTTTTGCTCTCATAACGGCACCTGCCTTTTTTGTTGTTGTTGTTTTTTTAGGGGTTTTCTTTTGTTTTTTTCCTGGGGGCACCGGGGTGGGATTGGCAAGATGAAATTGCAAAGGGAAAGGAGAAAAGTCCCCGCTACAAATCCACACGAGCTCACCTGTTCGGCTGCTGCTTCCCGGCACGGAGCTTTGTTCCTCGGCACCTCCTTTGAGCAATGCTCCACGCATCCAAGGGCGTATCCAGGTGTTCCCCCAGACCCTCGGAGAAGCTCTCGGCGTCCTTCCACGAGACAGCGCCGGGAGCCCCCCATAAACCCCTCTGCTCAGCAGCTCCAGGCAAAAGGGAGCTCAGGCAACCCCTTCCCCCCTAAAACAGCCTCCTCCCGGCAGGAGCCGCCCCCTCCTCATCCTCGCAGCTCAGGGCTGGGGCTGCTCGGAGCCCTCATCATCCTCAGAGCTCACAGCTGGCGCTGTCGCCACGCTCCGACAGCGTCTCTCCCTGTCCAGCACACAGCCCGCTCCTGACAGACACAGACCAAACAGAAATCTACTCCGGCTGTCGGCTTTCCCGAGTCCGCCTGGTTACGCGATTAAAACACGTACGTGCAGCGGCGGTTTGGTTCGGCTGTTGGTCTAAGCTGGGCTTGTTTCGGCACTTCGGCTGAACTCGGCTATCGTCGGCTGTTCGGCAACACCCGGCTATTGTCGGCAAAACTCGGCTATCGTCGGCTCTTCGGCTACACCCGGCTATTGTCGGCAAAACTCGGCTATCGTCGGCTCTTCGGCTACACTCGGCTATTCTCGGCTAACCTGGATTTTCCCGCCCTTTTGGCCGCCCTCTTGAGAAGGTCAAGCCGGTCCGCGACACGACGCGACACGCCACTCTCAAGATGGCGGCCGCGAGAAGCCCTCGGCAAAGAGAGGCGTCTATGCTCAAGCCTGTCAGCGCCCGCCACAAACGCCACCGCCCGCGGCGCCGCTGAGCACACAGCCCGTGTCCACAGCACGTGAATCGCCACAGAAAATTCCTCCGGGGTCGCGCCGGCGATGGAGCGCCGTGCGGGCAGCTCAATAGACACACCGTGGGCCTCATTTTTCCCGCCCTTTTGGCCGCCCTCTTGAGAAGGTCAAGCCGGTCCGCGACACGACGCGACACGCCACTCCCAAGATGGCGGCCGCGACAGGCCCCCGGCAGAGAAAGCCGTTTTCGCCTATGCCTGTCAGAAACTCGCCGAAATACCTCAGCTCTCGGTGCCGTTGAGCCCACAGCCCGTGTCCACAGCACTTGAATCGCCACAGAAAATCCCGCCGCTGCTGCTCTGGCCTCGGGGTGCCACGCAGGCAGTCCAGTAAACGGACGGAGGTCCTCGACTTTCCCGCTCTTTTTTGCCGCCATCTTGAGAAGGTCGAGCGCGTCCCGGCCGAACCCCCCCCACGCCGTCGGCCGCTGCAGCAGCGCGGCACAGAGAGGCGTTTTCGCCGCCGCCCCTCGGCTGCCTGTCGGCAGGCTGCAGTACCGCGCTCTGGCCACAAGGCGGCGGCGCTGCCGCCCGCCTCAGCCGGAGGGAGCTGCAGTACCGCGCTCTGGCCACAAGGCGGCGGCGCTGCCGCCCGCCTCAGCCGGGGGCGCCGCACGCCGCGGGGCTGCGGGCGGGGCTAAAACGAACCGGGGGGATCCCCTCCAAAACCTCTTCTGAAATAAATGCCCCAAAACAACCCGGAAGGGGGGAAAAAAAAAAATCCCTGCCTCTAACCCAGTAACAACCAAAAAAACCCCACAAAGCCTTTCTTTTAAACAATATTTAAATATATTGCACTGTTATATTTTTTCATATTTATATTCACTTTTATATTCATAATGTACATGGATATATCATGTTTAGTTCTACATTTCTATTTATAAATTTATAGATAAATTCATATTCTATATTACATCTACTCATATTACTTTACTTATATATGTTTATGCATTTCTTTATATATTGATTCTATATTTCTGGATTCATATTTTTAGTTCTGTAACACACATTATTTAAAATAAAACCCCTGCAGCTATCCAAAGAAAAGCCAAAAAGAACTTCTTTCTCTTAAACTGTGTTTAATTTTTTTTTTTAATTACTTTCAAAATTTATATTCATTTACACTTAAAATGTATATAGATTTACAGTGTTACTTGTATTCTACTAGATCTCTTCTCATTACTTTATTTATATTTTATATTTCTATATATTTTTTTATATCCTGATTATAGATTTCCGTATTGATGATTATGAAACAATATCCATATTTATATTATTTAAAATGAAAACCCCGTCTCTAACCAAATAAAAACCAAAAACCCCTTTATTTAAATTATATTTACATATTTTAATATTTATCTTTTTTCATATTTATGTTCACATTTATATTTATAGTTTCTATTGCTCTATAATATTATTTATATTCTATATTACTTACCTTCATATTACTTACATATATTTAAATTTGTATTTATGCTTTAATTATAATTATCTGTCTTTATACCTTTATTATGAATTTCTATATTTAGATTTATATTTCTATGCTACTTTACATAATTTCAAATAAAACCCCTGCCTCTAACAAAATAAAAACCAAAGACAGCCCTTTATTTTAACCATATTTTAAAATATTTAAATTATAGCATTCATAATTATATTTACATAGACATTTATAATTTTCTTTATATATATTCTAGAAAATATAATATTATTTTATATCATCTATTAAATTAGATTACTTATATTTAATATTTATACCTCTCGATATATATTTTCTATATGCTTAGATTTGATTTATATTTTCAGATTAATTATATTTATACTATTTATTAAAAACCCCTGCCTACAACCTAATAAAAACAAAAAAACACCCTATTTTAAACTATATTTAAATATTTTTATATTTACAATCTATATATTTGTATAGACATACAAGAGACAGCATTTTATATATCATATTATCTTTACAATAGTACACTATATATTATAGTTTTATGTATTGATCTGTTTTCTGTATTTATTTTTATCATTATAATTTCATTTTTCTTTTAAAATTTGAAGCTATTTCTATTTTAAACTATACAGTAAACCATATGCATTCACTGACCTAACACATCAGCAGCACAAAACCACCACGCCCTGCTCAGCACCAGGCCGCAGTACACGCTCGCCCCGTCACACAGTTTCAAAACAAAACCTGTTTCTATTACTAACAGAACAAGGATCCCACCACACTTAACCCCATTCAAAATTCAAATAAACCCAACTATAAATCAATTTTAAAATCCCATTATTATTACCCCAAAACCTCCATCATTTATAAGCGTAAACTTCCTCCTCAACCAACATCTCAAAAACCCAAAAACCGCAAATACACATTTAAAATGAAATAACTGCTAATAAAAATAAATGGCATAAAAAATACATCAGACCAACTCACTAAACTCCAAACTGTACAACTGACCCTAAACACGTCTTAAAAAAGCCCCCAAAGCTCTACCTTTATGCTAACTCACAAATAATAACCAATAATCCATAAAAAGAATTTCTAAAAAGCCAATTAAAAGCATAATAAAAAATGAATATTAAAATACTTTAAAAGATCACTACACAGATTTTTAAAAATTGCCTATAGAAACCCACCACATAAATGCGCCTGAGCCTAAAAACTAAAACTAAAAAAAACAAAACAACATTTATCCAGAAATAAATCGAAACTTATGAACACCAAAAGCATAACATTCAAGAGGTACACCATATCCCTTATCATACACCAAGCAGAAACAATATAAAACAATACTATGAATTCTTAAAAACCACTTTAAAACTGCTACATGAAAAAAAAACTTTCAAAAATTAAAAATGGCATCCAGCAAAAGCCATCTAATAAATTACCACCCAAAACTCCAGCAGCCCAGCTAGCCCTACCAAATCTGTATCTTTACACATACAAGGAACACAACCAAAATCCCAATATTATACATCTCAGAAGTCTGTTAAGAAAACCTACTGAAATTAATTCTACCTCAAATACAAACCAACCCCATCCATAAGGTTATCTTCACTCCAAAACCCAATTGCACATAGTTAATAATACCGAAAAGGAAAACAACACACCATACATCCACCACCAAAGAATATACGAGTGAAGGAAAAAAAACCCACTTTTTTTTTTTTTCCACACTAACTTCTTTTATTAGCTAGGAAAAAAAGATTTTGCCAGGACTGCAACAACTTCTTCTTCCTCTCCTTGGTCTTCTTCTGAAATGTCCCATCTCATTCCAAATTCCTCACAACTTTGGAGTTGAAATCCAAGCAAAAAGCAAAATGCACAGTCCCCCTGTGCACCGGATGCTCTTGTCACTTCTCGGATTCTCCATTTCACTCCACACCTTATCACACTTTCAGTCTTCGTGCTGTCCTGCCGTGATGAGTTTCACAGATTAATTGGTACATGTTAAGAGAGGATTTTTCTCCCTCCCTGCCTCCCTCCCTCGTTGCCCCAGCACTGCCAAGCCCCCCCCCACCCCCAAATCAGGTCCCTAAACACCACGTCTACACATCCTTTCCATGTCTCCAGGGACGGGGACTTCCCTGGGCAGCCTGCTCCAATGCCTCACCACCCTTCCAGTCAGGAAGTGTTTCCTACAATCCAATCTAAGCCTTCCCTGGTGCAACTCGAGGCCATTTCCTTTTGTCATGTCACTTCTTCCTTGGGACATCTCATCACTTAAACCTTACCTGCTCCTTACCTGGCAGGTCTCTGCCTTGCCTGCATGAGAGGAGAAACACTCCCACCACAGGAACGGCAGCTCAGCAGTTCCCACACCAAGGCAGGCGGAGCAGCAGTCCTCACCAGAGCTCACGTGCCACTTTTCAGTGGTCGCCTCTGCTTCTCCTCCCAGGCAGATAGATCTCTGCAGAGTGCTTCCGAATTGGCTGCTTAGGAGGGGGGAGAAACAGGTTAGCCAACTTCTTTAGCCAGACTTAGCTGATGCCTTTGCCTGCTTTGCCTCTTCCTGACCGCCTTCTGCTAAGAAAACAGCTGCCTTTGGACGTCTAGGGGGAACTTTTATGTCAGGCTTGAAAAGGCACTACAGAGACGTGCCTTGTTTTTAAAGGCTCAGCCAAGAAGACAGACAATGGCAGCTTCTTCATCCCCACTGCATGCGGAGCTGTGGCACCGGGCCAGCTCTGCTCCTCCTTCCATGTGGTCCCAAATCTGCTGCAGGAACTGAAGGCTACTTCCGTGTTCCAGTGTTCTGCTTTTCCCGAAAAAAAAATCTTTCAGTGCCGTTATCCCTCCACGGAAAGGGCCTTTCTGTCTCACACACTCGGTGACACAAGAGGGAAGAGGATTATAGGTGTGTGCTCTTTCTAGCTTTCAGGTGGCATTTTAGCTATCACTTACACAGATTCAAAATATTTTCTTTTGAAATAATAAATAGTACTAAGATAGCATTTTTACGCTATTGCAGAAATAGCAATTGCTGACAACGAGGCCATGTCCTTCTCGGTGGAGGAGAGCCATAAAGACAGAGATTCTGTGACAGAAATTTTACAGGATGTCACTCCACGGAGAGCACTCACTTCCACAGGAGTTGGCAGGTCAGCTCCTCCACATCAGACAGCTAACCAGGACAAGCCAGCCTCGGGCTTCACGAATGGCAAGGCAGTAAGAGACACATTGAGGCCACGCCTTAATAATACCATTAGGACTCCCACATCAAGTAAGAGCACGCACGGCGCAGGATGCAGGTTCTTGCCTCTCCCATGCTACAAGTCCTCCAGGCTACAAGAGATGCTCGGGCTCTGGCTCTGGTAGTTTTCAAACTGAAGATGCGGAATTCTGCTAGCGAAGGCTAAGAGAGGCGCTTTGAACAATAAACACGTTTGTAAAGGCGCAGGCTGCCTCTGTCCCCACGCGCAGCCAGCTGGAGGCCAATGGCCACAGCCGACGGTGCCCTGGGTCTGGGCTAACTCATTTTCACACCTTCTCCACCAGGCAAAGCGGCACCACTTCCCTGTGCTGCCTGAAACGGTCCCTGTCACCCCTGGCCAGGCTTTATGCCCTAAGCATCCCTTGCTCTGCAATTCCACGGCACACTGCAGGACAGGTTTTAGGCAGTAGCAGCGTAGCTCAGAGACAGCACAGTCACGGGTCCTGCTATTCTCAGCTCTGCTGGGGGAGGATGCACACCCCATTGACTCCTCCTTTCAGCAGGAGCCTTTAAAGCCCCGGCAGCAGCAGCAGCAGCAGCAGCCACGATTCCTAAACCCTCGCTGCCTTTGGCAGCACCAGCTCCTGCCTGTGTAATCCAATTGACTGGGGGCGATCAGCCACCAGCAAAGGATTTTATTCCATGGCAATTACACCTGGCAGATTAGACTGGGGCCTGATGACACGGAGCTAAGAATCCCTGTGGCAAACAGCACCCTGTACAGCTTAAGGCTGTTGGCAAGCGAGAAGGCATTTCCCCGTCCCACCACTTTATGTGCTCTTACCTTCTACGGAATGAGGAGCCCCAGAGTCTTGAGGAGGAGGAAAGGATTTTGAAGATTCCTGCTACAAAGAAAAGGGAAAAAAAAAAGGAAACTATATCCAATACTCCTGAAAATCCCACAGGAGTAGGCCGCAGCAATATTTCCTGTGCGTGACACTTTGAGAAAGAAAGAAGTGCAAACAGTGCAGCAAGAAAGAAATTCTAGGTTTGATGTCTTGGGATGAACAGGGCCTTTAGGACTTTTCCTTGTGGCAAAGCTTGTGTGGTCCCTGCGGGAACATGCGTGGAACGTGTGGGGACGGCTCAGCTCAGGTGACAGATCTGGGGGCACAGCAAAGCAACCTGGCCCAGGGGAAGGTGTCCCTGCCCGGGACAGGGGGATGGAACTGGGTCGTTTTTGAGGTCCCTTCCAACCCGAGAGGGGCTGAAGTTCCTCCCCAGCCTCGCTGTCACCCCCGAGGGGCAGAGACAGGGAGCGGCAGGGACGGCTCGGCACAGAGCGGGGCCGCTCTCAGCGGCATGTCGGGAGAGCCGCAGGTCCGGCAGTGTCGGGCGCTGTGTCTGAGCGGCACGGGGGGATCCGCCGAGAGCTCCGGCCCCGTGCGGGGACTCCTGCAGGGGCCGAGGGGCGCCGGGCTCCGGCCCTCTGGGCTTTATTCTCCGGCGCCTCGAGCCCCGCGGCCGCGGGGAAAGAATGAAAATGGTGACGGGAAGAGAGGAGCGATAGCAGGGGATGAGAAAGGGTACGGAGGGACGTCGGGCTGGGGAGGAAAGCCGGAGGGGAAGGGAAAGCCCGGCAGGGGGAGAAGAGAGACCGTGGACAGAGGTGGGAGAGAGGGGGAATAGAAGGGAGTAGCGGGCTAGGGACAGGACAGGAATGAGTCGGCATTGGGGGGAGGGAAATGGGGGAAAGAAGATAACTAAGGGAATTGCGGGGAGGAGGAAGCAGGGCTACAGAGAGGGCCAGGAGGGAGAAGCCTCACAGGGCCCCGGCTGCACCCCGAGCCCGCCCCGCCCTGTCCGGGATGCTGCGCTCGGCGGAGCTCGGCTCGGTTCGGCAGCACCCGGCTCGGTTCGGCTGAACTCGGCTCCTGTCGGCTGCATCGCGCAACATTCGCCTCTTCGGCGACGCTGGGCTCGCTTCGGCCGCCCTCGGAGCCGCTCTGTGTGTTCGGCACAGATCGGCTCTTTCCGGCTGCACTCGGAGCCGCTCGCTCCGCTCCCCTCGGCCCGGCTCCCTGAGGGCGGCGCGGGCCGGGCCGAGGCGCCGTCGGGAAAGCGGCGCGGCCTCACGTTCAACACACGAGGCTCGGTGCTGCCCGGGGCCGTGTCCCGCGGGCGGCCCGGCCATCGCCCTGTCAGGAAAAGTAATCCACAAACACCATAGGTTTATGTCCAAAAGGAGACACAGGAGTGCTGTAACTTTATTGGCATCAAGGGAAAGGCCATGGGCATTTCCCATGGGGTCACCCAAGATGCTGGAGGACGCAGCCTCATTTTTATGATAATTCATCAGACGCATTTCTCTCTGTCTTTCCCATCGGCTGAAGCACTTGAGAGGTAAAAACTCCCTTGCCGCGCCGTTCCACTCTTGAAGCCCACAGACGCCGCTCCTGCGGCTCGCTCTTGCCTCGCCGTCCCAGGGCTTCTGCAAACGTTGACAAGAAATCAATCAGGCTAGAGAGACTCCATCTCCCAAAGGGAACCTCGATCCAACAGCCCCACAGGGAGATCCTCACGCCACCACCCACACAGCCCCGCAGCTGCCCAAAAGCCTCCAACCTGAGCTGCACTCACCATGGCGACGTCCGGCGCAGTCCCACGCCGCGCTGGGAGCCGGGCCCTCTGGGCAAATGAAGCTGGGCATGCAAAGCAGCGGCCAAGAGGCTGCAGCCCTGCTTACAGGGGGCTCAAGCCGCTGCCCGGACTGCAAAGTGCCCGGGACTCCAGAGCACTGGCCCCGACTTACAGGGCAGCTCTGGCCCGCAGGGCCTATGGAGGCTCCTTTTCTCCAGTTCCGGGGCGCTCCCCGCTAACGGGGCGGGCGCCCCAGGCAGGCTGCCAGCTGAAGGGAGCACAAAGGCTCCCAGACCCGCAGCCTGCTTACAGGCCGGTCCACACCCAGGGAGCCACGGAGCTCGGCCTTCCCCCCAGGCAACAGGAACCAGACTCTAGGGTCAGGCAGTGGAGCCCACGGCCTAAAGCCGCGTGGCCCCAGGGCCCGCCAGCCCAGCCCCGAGGACGGGGAGGGCACACGCCCGGCCCCATGACTCCTGGCCCCACGCCTCTGAAAGGCCGGGGCCAGGGATACCCGCCTGATTACAGGGGGTCCCTCCAACCGCCCGCCGAGGCCAGGGGACGCACAAAACCCCACTTACGGGGCCGCCCCCTGCTGCCCGGCACCCCCCAACAAGCGCTACGGAGCACGGGCTGCGGCCTGCGCCCCACTTAGGGACAGGCCGCAGCCCGGCCGCAGCGCGGCAACGCAGCCGTCTGCAGGAGCCCCGGGAGCCTCCTCAACAAGGCCGCCAGGAACGCGCCGCCAGCCCATAGCAATGGCAAAGGCGGGACCGTGCCCTGCGGCACAGCGCTTCTTCAGCCTGCCCCCTGGCAAGGGCCCGGGAGCACTGGTTCCTGTCACCTGGCTAAAGGAGCCTCCCCAGCCCTGCTTACAGGGACCTGGGAGGGGCTGCTCCTGGGGACAAAGGGTGCTGCAAAAGGTCCTGACACGTGCCCCGAGTACAGGGCTCGCACGCTGGCAGCTCACCAGCACCACCGGCAGCGTGGGCGCCCGCCCAGGCTCTGGCTACAGGTGGGTCACGCTGCCCACGCTGCTGCTAAGGGGCTTGGCGCCGTCCTCAGAAAGCAGGGGCAAGGCCGGATGCTTTCTCCACCCGTGCATTTTGGGCACCCGCCTGTGGCTGCACAGAGCTCCTCTTTCCCTCCTGGGAAGTCTAAGCTACACTGCTCTATTTCTAAAGGTGGGGCTAAAGCACAAGCACGCTTCCTCACTCACACCAACTTAGGGGAACACAGGGAAGGGGAACACAGGAGAGGGGAAGACAGTCCCAGAAGAGGGAGCAAGTTCTGTGCAGCCAACCTGCTCTAGGGAGCCATTCCTAATGCAGAGCGGGACGAGAAAGCATCAGACCTGCCCCGTGCAGGTCTCAGAGGAGGCCACAGGGCCTGAGGCGCTTCAGGGCTGGAAAAGGAAAACAGGCTGTGACACGCCCCGAGTACAGGGGGTCACGCGGGGCCGGGGGCAGCGGCAGGCAGAAAGCTGCCGGGGCTGAGGAAAAGCCCTGCCCTACCCTGCTTACAGGGGAGCTGGGCCGGGGGCCGGGCGAGCTCCGTTTCCCCCCCTCAGGTGCAGAGACAGGGGCTCTCACCCTCCTTACAGGGTTGCCCCTCTCTCCGGGCAGCCAAAGGAGCACAACGGCAAAAGGCCAACCACAGCAAAGACCAGCCCTGCACGCAGGGAGGTCGCCCAGCGCAAAGCCGGCCGCGGCATCCTGAAGGTGCCCTGGCCTGGAGAAGCCCTTTGCCCAGAGGGCCCTTTGTGCTCCTCTTCAGCTCCAAGCTCGCTCTTGCCGCGCCGTTCCACACTTGAGCTCGAAGACACTGCCGCTCTTGCCTCGTGGTCCCACGGCTTCTGCCAATGGACGACGACAAACTCAGGCCTGAGAAGCTCCAGACCCTGTGCCTGAAGGGAACCGCCACCCAACAGCCCACAGGGACATCCTCAAGCAGCCACCCACAGATGCCCTGGCTACCCAAAAGCCCCCAACCTCAGCTCCAAGCTGCTGCTCCTACCTCGCTGTTCCGCTCCTGAGCTCAAAGAAGCCAATGCTGAAGCTTGCTCTTGCCTCGCCGTTCCACTCTTGAGCCCGCAGACGCCGCTCCGGCGGCTCGATCTTGCCTCGCCGTTCCACTCTTGAGCCCGCAGACGCCGCTCCGGCGGCTCGATCTTGCCTCGCCGTTCCACTCTTGAGCCCGCAGACGCCGCACCGGCGGCTCGATCTTGCCTCGCCGTTCCACTCTTGAGCCCGCAGACGCCGCTCCGGCGGCTCGATCTTGCCTCGCCGTTCCACTCTTGAGCCCGCAGACGCCGCTCCGGCGGCTCGCTCTTGCCTCGCCGTTCCACTCTTGAGCTCGCAGACGCCGCTCCTGCGGCTCGCTCTTGCCTCACCGTCCCAGGGCTTCTGCAAACGTTGACAAGAAATCAATCAGGCTAGAGAGACTCCATCTCCCAAAGGGAACCTCGATCCAACAGCCCCACAGGGAGATCCTCACGCCACCACCCACACAGCCCCGCAGCTGCCCAAAAGCCTCCAACCTGAGCTGCACTCACCATGGCGACGTCCGGCGCAGTCCCACGCCGCGCTGGGAGCCGGGCCCTCTGGGCAAATGAAGCTGGGCATGCAAAGCAGCGGCCAAGAGGCTGCAGCCCTGCTTACAGGGGGCTCAAGCCGCTGCCCGGACTGCAAAGTGCCCGGGACTCCAGAGCACTGGCCCCGACTTACAGGGCAGCTCTGGCCCGCAGGGCCTATGGAGGCTCCTTTTCTCCAGTTCCGGGGCGCTCCCCGCTAACGGGGCGGGCGCCCCAGGCAGGCTGCCAGCTGAAGGGAGCACAAAGGCTCCCAGACCCGCAGCCTGCTTACAGGCCGGTCCACACCCAGGGAGCCACGGAGCTCGGCCTTCCCCCCAGGCAACAGGAACCAGACTCTAGGGTCAGGCAGTGGAGCCCACGGCCTAAAGCCGCGTGGCCCCAGGGCCCGCCAGCCCAGCCCCGAGGACGGGGAGGGCACACGCCCGGCCCCATGACTCCTGGCCCCACGCCTCTGAAAGGCCGGGGCCAGGGATACCCGCCTGATTACAGGGGGTCCCTCCAACCGCCCGCCGAGGCCAGGGGACGCACAAAACCCCACTTACGGGGCCGCCCCCTGCTGCCCGGCACCCCCCAACAAGCGCTACGGAGCACGGGCTGCGGCCTGCGCCCCACTTAGGGACAGGCCGCAGCCCGGCCGCAGCGCGGCAACGCAGCCGTCTGCAGGAGCCCCGGGAGCCTCCTCAACAAGGCCGCCAGGAACGCGCCGCCAGCCCATAGCAATGGCAAAGGCGGGACCGTGCCCTGCGGCACAGCGCTTCTTCAGCCTGCCCCCTGGCAAGGGCCCGGGAGCACTGGTTCCTGTCACCTGGCTAAAGGAGCCTCCCCAGCCCTGCTTACAGGGACCTGGGAGGGGCTGCTCCTGGGGACAAAGGGTGCTGCAAAAGGTCCTGACACGTGCCCCGAGTACAGGGCTCGCACGCTGGCAGCTCACCAGCACCACCGGCAGCGTGGGCGCCCGCCCAGGCTCTGGCTACAGGTGGGTCACGCTGCCCACGCTGCCGCTAAGGGGCTTGGCGCCGTCCTCAGAAAGCAGGGGCAAGGCCGGATGCTTTCTCCACCCGTGCATTTTGGGCACCCGCCTGTGGCTGCACAGAGCTCCTCTTTCCCTCCTGGGAAGTCTAAGCTACACTGCTCTATTTCTAAAGGTGGGGCTAAAGCACAAGCACGCTTCCTCACTCACACCAACTTAGGGGAACACAGGGAAGGGGAACACAGGAGAGGGGAAGACAGTCCCAGAAGAGGGAGCAAGTTCTGTGCAGCCAACCTGCTCTAGGGAGCCATTCCTAATGCAGAGCGGGACGAGAAAGCATCAGACCTGCCCCGTGCAGGTCTCAGAGGAGGCCACAGGGCCTGAGGCGCTTCAGGGCTGGAAAAGGAAAACAGGCTGTGACACGCCCCGAGTACAGGGGGTCACGCGGGGCCGGGGGCAGCGGCAGGCAGAAAGCTGCCGGGGCTGAGGAAAAGCCCTGCCCTACCGTGCTTACAGGGGAGCTGGGCCGGGGGCCGGGCGAGCTCCGTTTCCCCCCCTCAGGTGCAGAGACAGGGGCTCTCACCCTCCTTACAGGGTTGCCCCTCTCTCCGGGCAGCCAAAGGAGCACAACGGCAAAAGGCCAACCACAGCAAAGACCAGCCCTGCACGCAGGGAGGTCGCCCAGCGCAAAGCCGGCCGCGGCACCCTGAAGGTGCCCTGGCCTGGAGAAGCCCTTTGCCCAGAGGGCCCTTTGTGCTCCTCTTCAGCTCCAAGCTCGCTCTTGCCGCGCCGTTCCACACTTGAGCTCGAAGACACTGCCGCTCTTGCCTCGTGGTCCCACGGCTTCTGCCAATGGACGACGACAAACTCAGGCCTGAGAAGCTCCAGACCCTGTGCCTGAAGGGAACCGCCACCCAACAGCCCACAGGGACATCCTCAAGCAGCCACCCACAGATGCCCTGGCTACCCAAAAGCCCCCAACCTCAGCTCCAAGCTGCTGCTCCTACCTCGCTGTTCCGCTCCTGAGCTCAAAGAAGCCAATGCTGAAGCTTGCTCTTGCCTCGCCGTTCCACTCTTGAGCCCGCAGACGCCGCTCCGGCGGCTCGATCTTGCCTCGCCGTTCCACTCTTGAGCCCGCAGACGCCGCTCCGGCGGCTCGATCTTGCCTCGCCGTTCCACTCTTGAGCCCGCAGACGCCGCACCGGCGGCTCGATCTTGCCTCGCCGTTCCACTCTTGAGCCCGCAGACGCCGCTCCGGCGGCTCGATCTTGCCTCGCCGTTCCACTCTTGAGCCCGCAGACGCCGCTCCTGCGGCTCGATCTTGCCTCGCCGTTGCACTCTTGAGCCCGCAGACGCCGCTCCGGCGGCTCGCTCTTGCCTCGGCGTTCCACTCTTGAGCTCGCAGACGCTGCTCCTGCGGCTCGCTCTTGCCTCACCGTCCCAGGGCTTCTGCAAACGTTGACAAGAAATCAATCAGGCTAGAGAGACTCCATCTCCCAAAGGGAACCTCGATCCAACAGCCCCACAGGGAGATCCTCACGCCACCACCCACACAGCCCCGCAGCTGCCCAAAAGCCTCCAACCTGAGCTGCACTCACCATGGCGACGTCCGGCGCAGTCCCACGCCGCGCTGGGAGCCGGGCCCTCTGGGCAAATGAAGCTGGGCATGCAAAGCAGCGGCCAAGAGGCTGCAGCCCTGCTTACAGGGGGCTCAAGCCGCTGCCCGGACTGCAAAGTGCCCGGGACTCCAGAGCACTGGCCCCGACTTACAGGGCAGCTCTGGCCCGCAGGGCCTATGGAGGCTCCTTTTCTCCAGTTCCGGGGCGCTCCCCGCTAACGGGGCGGGCGCCCCAGGCAGGCTGCCAGCTGAAGGGAGCACAAAGGCTCCCAGACCCGCAGCCTGCTTACAGGCCGGTCCACACCCAGGGAGCCACGGAGCTCGGCCTTCCCCCCAGGCAACAGGAACCAGACTCTAGGGTCAGGCAGTGGAGCCCACGGCCTAAAGCCGCGTGGCCCCAGGGCCCGCCAGCCCAGCCCCGAGGACGGGGAGGGCACACGCCCGGCCCCATGACTCCTGGCCCCACGCCTCTGAAAGGCCGGGGCCAGGGATACCCGCCTGATTACAGGGGGTCCCTCCAACCGCCCGCCGAGGCCAGGGGACGCACAAAACCCCACTTACGGGGCCGCCCCCTGCTGCCCGGCACCCCCCAACAAGCGCTACGGAGCACGGGCTGCGGCCTGCGCCCCACTTAGGTACAGGCCGCAGCCCGGCCGCAGCGCGGCAACGCAGCCGTCTGCAGGAGCCCCGGGAGCCTCCTCAACAAGGCCGCCAGGAACGCGCCGCCAGCCCATAGCAATGGCAAAGGCGGGACCGTGCCCTGCGGCACAGCGCTTCTTCAGCCTGCCCCCTGGCAAGGGCCCGGGAGCACTGGTTCCTGTCACCTGGCTAAAGGAGCCTCCCCAGCCCTGCTTACAGGGACCTGGGAGGGGCTGCTCCTGGGGACAAAGGGCGCTGCAAAAGGTCCTGACACGTGCCCCGAGTACAGGGCTCGCACGCTGGCAGCTCACCAGCACCACCGGCAGCGTGGGCGCCCGCCCAGGCTCTGGCTACAGGTGGGTCACGCTGCCCACGCTGCCGCTAAGGGGCTTGGCGCCGTCCTCAGAAAGCAGGGGCAAGGCCGGATGCTTTCTCCACCCGTGCATTTTGGGCACCCGCCTGTGGCTGCACAGAGCTCCTCTTTCCCTCCTGGGAAGTCTAAGCTACACTGCTCTATTTCTAAAGGTGGGGCTAAAGCACAAGCACGCTTCCTCACTCACACCAACTTAGGGGAACACAGGGAAGGGGAACACAGGAGAGGGGAAGACAGTCCCAGAAGAGGGAGCAAGTTCTGTGCAGCCAACCTGCTCTAGGGAGCCATTCCTAATGCAGAGCGGGACGAGAAAGCATCAGACCTGCCCCGTGCAGGTCTCAGAGGAGGCCACAGGGCCTGAGGCGCTTCAGGGCTGGAAAAGGAAAACAGGCTGTGACACGCCCCGAGTACAGGGGGTCACGCGGGGCCGGGGGCAGCGGCAGGCAGAAAGCTGCCGGGGCTGAGGAAAAGCCCTGCCCTACCCTGCTTACAGGGGAGCTGGGCCGGGGGCCGGGCGAGCTCCGTTTCCCCCCCTCAGGTGCAGAGACAGGGGCTCTCACCCTCCTTACAGGGTTGCCCCTCTCTCCGGGCAGCCAAAGGAGCACAACGGCAAAAGGCCAACCACAGCAAAGACCAGCCCTGCACGCAGGGAGGTCGCCCAGCGCAAAGCCGGCCGCGGCATCCTGAAGGTGCCCTGGCCTGGAGAAGCCCTTTGCCCAGAGGGCCCTTTCTGCTCCTCTTCAGCTCCAAGCTCGCTCTTGCCGCGCCGTTCCACACTTGAGCTCGAAGACACTGCCGCTCTTGCCTCGTGGTCCCACGGCTTCTGCCAATGGACGACGACAAACTCAGGCCTGAGAAGCTCCAGACCCTGTGCCTGAAGGGAACCGCCACCCAACAGCCCACAGGGACATCCTCAAGCAGCCACCCACAGATGCCCTGGCTACCCAAAAGCCCCCAACCTCAGCTCCAAGCTGCTGCTCCTACCTCGCTGTTCCACTCCTGAGCTCAAAGAAGCCAATGCTGAAGCTTGCTCTTGCCTCGCCGTTCCACTCTTGAGCCCGCAGACGCCGCTCCGGCGGCTCGATCTTGCCTCGCCGTTCCACTCTTGAGCCCGCAGACGCCGCTCCTGCGGCTCGATCTTGCCTCGCCGTTCCACTCTTGAGCCCGCAGACGCCGCTCCTGCGGCTCGATCTTGCCTCGCCGTTCCACTCTTGAGCCCGCAGACGCCGCACCGGCGGCTCGATCTTGCCTCGCCGTTCCACTCTTGAGCCCGCAGACGCCGCTCCGGCGGCTCGATCTTGCCTCGCCGTTCCACTCTTGAGCCCGCAGACGCCGCTCCGGCGGCTCGCTCTTGCCTCGCCGTTCCACTCTTGAGCTCGCAGACGCCGCTCCTGCGGCTCGCTCTTGCCTCACCGTCCCAGGGCTTCTGCAAACGTTGACAAGAAATCAATCAGGCTAGAGAGACTCCATCTCCCAAAGGGAACCTCGATCCAACAGCCCCACAGGGAGATCCTCACGCCACCACCCACACAGCCCCGCAGCTGCCCAAAAGCCTCCAACCTGAGCTGCACTCACCATGGCGACGTCCGGCGCAGTCCCACGCCGCGCTGGGAGCCGGGCCCTCTGGGCAAATGAAGCTGGGCATGCAAAGCAGCGGCCAAGAGGCTGCAGCCCTGCTTACAGGGGGCTCAAGCCGCTGCCCGGACTGCAAAGTGCCCGGGACTCCAGAGCACTGGCCCCGACTTACAGGGCAGCTCTGGCCCGCAGGGCCTATGGAGGCTCCTTTTCTCCAGTTCCGGGGCGCTCCCCGCTAACGGGGCGGGCGCCCCAGGCAGGCTGCCAGCTGAAGGGAGCACAAAGGCTCCCAGACCCGCAGCCTGCTTACAGGCCGGTCCACACCCAGGGAGCCACGGAGCTCGGCCTTCCCCCCAGGCAACAGGAACCAGACTCTAGGGTCAGGCAGTGGAGCCCACGGCCTAAAGCCGCGTGGCCCCAGGGCCCGCCAGCCCAGCCCCGAGGACGGGGAGGGCACACGCCCGGCCCCATGACTCCTGGCCCCACGCCTCTGAAAGGCCGGGGCCAGGGATACCCGCCTGATTACAGGGGGTCCCTCCAACCGCCCGCCGAGGCCAGGGGACGCACAAAACCCCACTTACGGGGCCGCCCCCTGCTGCCCGGCACCCCCCAACAAGCGCTACGGAGCACGGGCTGCGGCCTGCGCCCCACTTAGGGACAGGCCGCAGCCCGGCCGCAGCGCGGCAACGCAGCCGTCTGCAGGAGCCCCGGGAGCCTCCTCAACAAGGCCGCCAGGAACGCGCCGCCAGCCCATAGCAATGGCAAAGGCGGGACCGTGCCCTGCGGCACAGCGCTTCTTCAGCCTGCCCCCTGGCAAGGGCCCGGGAGCACTGGTTCCTGTCACCTGGCTAAAGGAGCCTCCCCAGCCCTGCTTACAGGGACCTGGGAGGGGCTGCTCCTGGGGACAAAGGGTGCTGCAAAAGGTCCTGACACGTGCCCCGAGTACAGGGCTCGCACGCTGGCAGCTCACCAGCACCACCGGCAGCGTGGGCGCCCGCCCAGGCTCTGGCTACAGGTGGGTCACGCTGCCCACGCTGCCGCTAAGGGGCTTGGCGCCGTCCTCAGAAAGCAGGGGCAAGGCCGGATGCTTTCTCCACCCGTGCATTTTGGGCACCCGCCTGTGGCTGCACAGAGCTCCTCTTTCCCTCCTGGGAAGTCTAAGCTACACTGCTCTATTTCTAAAGGTGGGGCTAAAGCACAAGCACGCTTCCTCACTCACACCAACTTAGGGGAACACAGGGAAGGGGAACACAGGAGAGGGGAAGACAGTCCCAGAAGAGGGAGCAAGTTCTGTGCAGCCAACCTGCTCTAGGGAGCCATTCCTAATGCAGAGCGGGACGAGAAAGCATCAGACCTGCCCCGTGCAGGTCTCAGAGGAGGCCACAGGGCCTGAGGCGCTTCAGGGCTGGAAAAGGAAAACAGGCTGTGACACGCCCCGAGTACAGGGGGTCACGCGGGGCCGGGGGCAGCGGCAGGCAGAAAGCTGCCGGGGCTGAGGAAAAGCCCTGCCCTACCGTGCTTACAGGGGAGCTGGGCCGGGGGCCGGGCGAGCTCCGTTTCCCCCCCTCAGGTGCAGAGACAGGGGCTCTCACCCTCCTTACAGGGTTGCCCCTCTCTCCGGGCAGCCAAAGGAGCACAACGGCAAAAGGCCAACCACAGCAAAGACCAGCCCTGCACGCAGGGAGGTCGCCCAGCGCAAAGCCGGCCGCGGCACCCTGAAGGTGCCCTGGCCTGGAGAAGCCCTTTGCCCAGAGGGCCCTTTGTGCTCCTCTTCAGCTCCAAGCTCGCTCTTGCCGCGCCGTTCCACACTTGAGCTCGAAGACACTGCCGCTCTTGCCTCGTGGTCCCACGGCTTCTGCCAATGGACGACGACAAACTCAGGCCTGAGAAGCTCCAGACCCTGTGCCTGAAGGGAACCGCCACCCAACAGCCCACAGGGACATCCTCAAGCAGCCACCCACAGATGCCCTGGCTACCCAAAAGCCCCCAACCTCAGCTCCAAGCTGCTGCTCCTACCTCGCTGTTCCGCTCCTGAGCTCAAAGAAGCCAATGCTGAAGCTTGCTCTTGCCTCGCCGTTCCACTCTTGAGCCCGCAGACGCCGCTCCGGCGGCTCGATCTTGCCTCGCCGTTCCACTCTTGAGCCCGCAGACGCCGCTCCGGCGGCTCGATCTTGCCTCGCCGTTCCACTCTTGAGCCCGCAGACGCCGCACCGGCGGCTCGATCTTGCCTCGCCGTTCCACTCTTGAGCCCGCAGACGCCGCTCCGGCGGCTCGATCTTGCCTCGCCGTTCCACTCTTGAGCCCGCAGACGCCGCTCCTGCGGCTCGATCTTGCCTCGCCGTTGCACTCTTGAGCCCGCAGACGCCGCTCCGGCGGCTCGCTCTTGCCTCGGCGTTCCACTCTTGAGCTCGCAGACGCTGCTCCTGCGGCTCGCTCTTGCCTCACCGTCCCAGGGCTTCTGCAAACGTTGACAAGAAATCAATCAGGCTAGAGAGACTCCATCTCCCAAAGGGAACCTCGATCCAACAGCCCCACAGGGAGATCCTCACGCCACCACCCACACAGCCCCGCAGCTGCCCAAAAGCCTCCAACCTGAGCTGCACTCACCATGGCGACGTCCGGCGCAGTCCCACGCCGCGCTGGGAGCCGGGCCCTCTGGGCAAATGAAGCTGGGCATGCAAAGCAGCGGCCAAGAGGCTGCAGCCCTGCTTACAGGGGGCTCAAGCCGCTGCCCGGACTGCAAAGTGCCCGGGACTCCAGAGCACTGGCCCCGACTTACAGGGCAGCTCTGGCCCGCAGGGCCTATGGAGGCTCCTTTTCTCCAGTTCCGGGGCGCTCCCCGCTAACGGGGCGGGCGCCCCAGGCAGGCTGCCAGCTGAAGGGAGCACAAAGGCTCCCAGACCCGCAGCCTGCTTACAGGCCGGTCCACACCCAGGGAGCCACGGAGCTCGGCCTTCCCCCCAGGCAACAGGAACCAGACTCTAGGGTCAGGCAGTGGAGCCCACGGCCTAAAGCCGCGTGGCCCCAGGGCCCGCCAGCCCAGCCCCGAGGACGGGGAGGGCACACGCCCGGCCCCATGACTCCTGGCCCCACGCCTCTGAAAGGCCGGGGCCAGGGATACCCGCCTGATTACAGGGGGTCCCTCCAACCGCCCGCCGAGGCCAGGGGACGCACAAAACCCCACTTACGGGGCCGCCCCCTGCTGCCCGGCACCCCCCAACAAGCGCTACGGAGCACGGGCTGCGGCCTGCGCCCCACTTAGGTACAGGCCGCAGCCCGGCCGCAGCGCGGCAACGCAGCCGTCTGCAGGAGCCCCGGGAGCCTCCTCAACAAGGCCGCCAGGAACGCGCCGCCAGCCCATAGCAATGGCAAAGGCGGGACCGTGCCCTGCGGCACAGCGCTTCTTCAGCCTGCCCCCTGGCAAGGGCCCGGGAGCACTGGTTCCTGTCACCTGGCTAAAGGAGCCTCCCCAGCCCTGCTTACAGGGACCTGGGAGGGGCTGCTCCTGGGGACAAAGGGTGCTGCAAAAGGTCCTGACACGTGCCCCGAGTACAGGGCTCGCACGCTGGCAGCTCACCAGCACCACCGGCAGCGTGGGCGCCCGCCCAGGCTCTGGCTACAGGTGGGTCACGCTGCCCACGCTGCCGCTAAGGGGCTTGGCGCCGTCCTCAGAAAGCAGGGGCAAGGCCGGATGCTTTCTCCACCCGTGCATTTTGGGCACCCGCCTGTGGCTGCACAGAGCTCCTCTTTCCCTCCTGGGAAGTCTAAGCTACACTGCTCTATTTCTAAAGGTGGGGCTAAAGCACAAGCACGCTTCCTCACTCACACCAACTTAGGGGAACACAGGGAAGGGGAACACAGGAGAGGGGAAGACAGTCCCAGAAGAGGGAGCAAGTTCTGTGCAGCCAACCTGCTCTAGGGAGCCATTCCTAATGCAGAGCGGGACGAGAAAGCATCAGACCTGCCCCGTGCAGGTCTCAGAGGAGGCCACAGGGCCTGAGGCGCTTCAGGGCTGGAAAAGGAAAACAGGCTGTGACACGCCCCGAGTACAGGGGGTCACGCGGGGCCGGGGGCAGCGGCAGGCAGAAAGCTGCCGGGGCTGAGGAAAAGCCCTGCCCTACCCTGCTTACAGGGGAGCTGGGCCGGGGGCCGGGCGAGCTCCGTTTCCCCCCCTCAGGTGCAGAGACAGGGGCTCTCACCCTCCTTACAGGGTTGCCCCTCTCTCCGGGCAGCCAAAGGAGCACAACGGCAAAAGGCCAACCACAGCAAAGACCAGCCCTGCACGCAGGGAGGTCGCCCAGCGCAAAGCCGGCCGCGGCATCCTGAAGGTGCCCTGGCCTGGAGAAGCCCTTTGCCCAGAGGGCCCTTTCTGCTCCTCTTCAGCTCCAAGCTCGCTCTTGCCGCGCCGTTCCACACTTGAGCTCGAAGACACTGCCGCTCTTGCCTCGTGGTCCCACGGCTTCTGCCAATGGACGACGACAAACTCAGGCCTGAGAAGCTCCAGACCCTGTGCCTGAAGGGAACCGCCACCCAACAGCCCACAGGGACATCCTCAAGCAGCCACCCACAGATGCCCTGGCTACCCAAAAGCCCCCAACCTCAGCTCCAAGCTGCTGCTCCTACCTCGCTGTTCCACTCCTGAGCTCAAAGAAGCCAATGCTGAAGCTTGCTCTTGCCTCGCCGTTCCACTCTTGAGCCCGCAGACGCCGCTCCGGCGGCTCGATCTTGCCTCGCCGTTCCACTCTTGAGCCCGCAGACGCCGCTCCTGCGGCTCGATCTTGCCTCGCCGTTCCACTCTTGAGCCCGCAGACGCCGCTCCTGCGGCTCGATCTTGCCTCGCCGTTCCACTCTTGAGCCCGCAGACGCCGCTCCGGCGGCTCGCTCTTGCCTCGGCGTTCCACTCTTGAGCTCGCAGACGCCTCTCCTGCGGCTCGCTCTTGCCTCACCATCCCAGGGCTTCTGCAAACGTTGACAAGAAATCAATCAGGCTAGAGAGACTCCATCTCCCAAAGGGAACCTCGATCCAACAGCCCCACAGGGAGATCCTCACGCCACCACCCACACAGCCCCGCAGCTGCCCAAAAGCCTCCAACCTGAGCTGCACTCACCATGGCGACGTCCGGCGCAGTCCCATGCCGCGCTGGGAGCCGGGCCCTCTGGGCAAATGAAGCTGGGCATGCAAAGCAGCGGCCAAGAGGCTGCAGCCCTGCTTACAGGGGGCTCAAGCCGCTGCCCGGACTGCAAAGTGCCCGGGACTCCAGAGCAGTGGCCCCGACTTACAGGGCAGCTCTGGCCCGCAGGGCCTATGGAGGCTCCTTTTCTCCAGTTCCGGGGCGCTCCCCGCTAACGGGGCGGGCGCCCCAGGCAGGCTGCCAGCTGAAGGGAGCACAAAGGCTCCCAGACCCGCAGCCTGCTTACAGGCCGGTCCACACCCAGGGAGCCACGGAGCTCGGCCTTCCCCCAAGGCAACAGGAACCAGACTCTAGGGTCAGGCAGTGGAGCCCACGGCCTAAAGCCGCGTGGCCCCAGGGCCCGCCAGCCCAGCCCCGAGGACGGGGAGGGCACACGCCCGGCCCCATGACTCCTGGCCCCACACCTCTGAAAGGCCGGGGCCAGGGATACCCGCCTGATTACAGGGGGTCCCTCCAACCGCCCGCCGAGGCCAGGGGACGCACAAAACCCCACTTACGGGGCCGCCCCCTGCTGCCCGGCACCCCCCAACAAGCGCTATGGAGCACGGGCTGCGGCCTGCGCCCCACTTAGGTACAGGCCGCAGCCCGGCCGCAGCGCGGCAACGCAGCCGTCTGCAGGAGCCCCGGGAGCCTCCTCAACAAGGCCGCCAGGAATGCGCCGCCAGCCCATAGCAATGGCAAAGGCGGGACCGTGCCCTGCGGCACAGCGCTTCTTCAGCCTGCCCCCTGGCAAGGGCCCGGGAGCACTGGTTCCTGTCACCTGGCTAAAGGAGCCTCCCCAGCCCTGCTTACAGGGACCTGGGAGGGGCTGCTCCTGGGGACAAAGGGCGCTGCAAAAGGTCCTGACACGTGCCCCGAGTACAGGGCCCGCACGCTGGCAGCTCACCAGCACCACCGGCAGCGTGGGCGCCCGCCCAGGCCCTGGCTACAGGTGGGTCACGCTGCCCACGCTGCCGCTAAGGGGCTTGGCGCCGTCCTCAGAAAGCAGGGGCAAGGCCGGATGCTTTCTCCACCCGTGCATTTTGGGCACCCGCCTGTGGCTGCACAGAGCTCCTCTTTCCCTCCTGGGAAGTCTAAGCTACACTGCTCTATTTCTAAAGGCGGGGCTAAAGCACAAGCACGCTTCCTCACTCACACCAACTTAGGGGAACACAGGGAAGGGGAACACAGGAGAGGGGAAGACAGTCCCAGAAGAGGGAGCAAGTTCTGTGCAGCCAACCTGCTCTAGGGAGCCATTCCTAATGCAGAGCGGGACGAGAAAGCATCAGACCTGCCCCGTGCAGGTCTCAGAGGAGGCCACAGGGCCTGAGGCGCTTCAGGGCTGGAAAAGGAAAACAGGCTGTGACACGCCCCGAGGACAGGGGGTCACGCTGGGCCGGGGGCAGCGGCAGGCAGAAAGCTGCCGGGGCTGAGGAAAAGCCCTGCCCTACCCTGCTTACAGGGGAGCTGGGCCGGGGGCCGGGCGAGCTCCGTTTCCCCCCCTCAGGTGCGGAGACAGGGGCTCTCACCCTCCTTACAGGGTTGCCCCTCTCTCCGGGCAGCCAAAGGAGCACAACGGCAAAAGGCCAACCACAGCAAAGACCAGCCCTGCACGCAGGGAGGTCGCCCAGCGCAAAGCCGGCTGCGGCATCCTGAAGGTGCCCTGGCCTGGAGAAGCCCTTTGCCCAGAGGGCCCTTTGTGCTCCTCTTCAGCTCCAAGCTCGCTCTTGCCGCGCCGTTCCACACTTGAGCTCGAAGACACTGCCGCTCTTGCCTCGTGGTCCCACGGCTTCTGCCAATGGACGACGACAAACTCAGGCCTGAGAAGCTCCAGACCCTGTGCCTGAAGGGAACCGCCACCCAACAGCCCTACAGGGACATCCTCAAGCAGCCACCCACAGATGCCCTGGCTACCCAAAAGCCCCCAACCTCAGCTCCAAGCTGCTGCTCCTACCTCGCTGTTCCACTCCTGAGCTCAAAGAAGCCAATGCTGAAGCTTGCTCTTGCCTCGCCGTTCCACTCTTGAGCCCGCAGACGCCGCTCCGGCGGCTCGATCTTGCCTTGCCGTTCCACTCTTGAGCCCGCAGACGCCGCTCCGGCGGCTCGATCTTGCCTCGCCGTTCCACTCTGGAGCCCGCAGACGCCGCTCCGGCGGCTCGATCTTGCCTCGCCGTTCCACTCTTGAGCCCGCAGACGCCGCTCCTGCGGCTCGATCTTGCCTCGCCGTTCCACTCTTGAGCCCGCAGACGCCGCTCCGGCGGCTCGCTCTTGCCTCGCCGTTCCACTCTTGAACTCGCAGACGCCGCTCCGGCAGCTCGCTCTTGCCTCGCCGTCCCAGGGCTTCTGCAATCGTTGACAAGAAATCAATCAGGCTAGACAGACTCCATCTCCCAAAGGGAACCTTGATCCAACAGCCCCACAGGGAGATCCTCACACCACCACCCACACAGCCCCGCAGCTGCCCAAAAGCCTCCAACCTGAGCTGCACTCACCATGGCGACGTCCGGCGCAGTCCCACGCCGCGCTGGGAGCCGGGCCCTCTGGGCAAATGAAGCTGGGCATGCAAAGCAGCGGCCAAGAGGCTGCAGCCCTGCTTACAGGGGGCTCAAGCCGCTGCCTGGACTGCAAAGTGCCCGGGACTCCAGAGCACTGGCCCCGACTTACAGGGCAGCTCTGGCCCGCAGGGCCTATGGAGGCTCCTTTTCTCCAGTTCCGGGGCGCTCCCCGCTAACGGGGCGGGCGCCCCAGGCAGGCTGCCAGCTGAAGGGAGCACAAAGGCTCCCAGACCCGCAGCCTGCTTACAGGCCGGTCCACACCCAGGGAGCCACGGAGCTCGGCCTTCCCCCAAGGCAACAGGAACCAGACTCTAGGGTCAGGCAGTGGAGCCCACGGCCTAAAGCCGCGTGGCCCCAGGGCCCGCCAGCCCAGCCCCGAGGACGGGGAGGGCACACGCCCGGCCCCATGACTCCTGGCCCCACGCCTCTGAAAGGCCGGGGCCAGGGATACCCGCCTGATTACAGGGGGTCCCTCCAACCGCCCGCCGAGGCCAGGGGACGCACAAAACCCCACTTACGGGGCCGCCCCCTGCTGCCCGGCACCCCCCAACAAGCGCTACGGAGCACGGGCTGCGGCCTGCGCCCCACTTAGGGACAGGCCGCAGCCCGGCCGCAGCGCGGCAACGCAGCCGTCTGCAGGAGCCCCGGGAGCCTCCTCAACAAGGCCGCCAGGAATGCGCCGCCAGCCCATAGCAATGGCAAAGGCGGGACCGTGCCCTGCGGCACAGCGCTTCTTCAGCCTGCCCCCTGGCAAGGGCCCGGGAGCACTGGTTCCTGTCACCTGGCTAAAGGAGCCTCCCCAGCCCTGCTTACAGGGACCTGGGAGGGGCTGCTCCTGGGGACAAAGGGCGCTGCAAAAGGTCCTGACACGTGCCCCGAGTACAGGGCCCGCACGCTGGCAGCTCACCAGCACCACTGGCAGCGTGGGCGCCCGCCCAGGCCCTGGCTACAGGTGGGTCACGCTGCCCACGCTGCCGCTAAGGGGCTTGGCGCCGTCCTCAGAAAGCAGGGGCAAGGCCGGATGCTTTCTCCACCCGTGCATTTTGGGCACCCGCCTGTGGCTGCACAGAGCTCCTCTTTCCCTCCTGGGAAGTCTAAGCTACACTGCTCTATTTCTAAAGGCGGGGCTAAAGCACAAGCACGCTTCCTCACTCACACCAACTTAGGGGAACACAGGGAAGGGGAACACAGGAGAGGGGAAGACAGTCCCAGAAGAGGGAGCAAGTTCTGTGCAGCCAACCTGCTCTAGGGAGCCATTCCTAATGCAGAGCGGGACGAGAAAGCATCAGACCTGCCCCGTGCAGGTCTCAGAGGAGGCCACAGGGCCTGAGGCGCTTCAGGGCTGGAAAAGGAAAACAGGCTGTGACACGCCCCGAGTACAGGGGGTCATGCTGGGCCGGGGGCAGGGGCAGGCAGAAAGCTGCCGGGGCTGAGGAAAAGCCCTGCCCTACCCTGCTTACAGGGGAGCTGGGCTGGGGGCCGGGCGAGCTCCGTTTCCCCCCCTCAGGTGCGGAGACAGGGGCTCTCACCCTCCTTACAGGGTTGCCCCTCTCTCCGGGCAGCCAAAGGAGCACAACGGCAAAAGGCCAACCACAGCAAAGACCAGCCCTGCACGCAGGGAGGTCGCCCAGCGCAAAGCCGGCCGCGGCATCCTGAAGGTGCCCTGGCCTGGAGAAGCCCTTTGCCCAGAGGGCCCTTTGTGCTCCTCTTCAGCTCCAAGCTCGCTCTTGCCGCGCCGTTCCACACTTGAGCTCGAAGACACTGCCGCTCTTGCCTCGTGGTCCCACGGCTTCTGCCAATGGACGACGACAAACTCAGGCCTGAGAAGCTCCAGACCCTGTGCCTGAAGGGAACCGCCACCCAACAGCCCACAGGGACATCCTCAAGCAGCCACCCACAGATGCCCTGGCTACCCAAAAGCCCCCAACCTCAGCTCCAAGCTGCTGCTCCTACCTCGCTGTTCCACTCCTGAGCTCAAAGAAGCCAATGCTGAAGCTTGCTCTTGCCTCGCCGTTCCACTCTTGAGCCCGCAGACGCCGCTCCGGCGGCTCGATCTTGCCTCGCCGTTCCACTCTTGAGCCCGCAGACGCCGCACCGGCGGCTCGATCTTGCCTCGCCGTTCCACTCTTGAGCCCGCAGACGCCGCTCCTGCGGCTCGATCTTGCCTCGCCGTTCCACTCTTGAGCCCGCAGACGCCGCTCCGGCGGCTCGCTCTTGCCTCGCCGTCCCAGGGCTTCTGCAAACGTTGACAAGAAATCAATCAGGCTAGAGAGACTCCATCTCCCAAAGGGAACCTCGATCCAACAGCCCCACAGGGAGATCCTCACGCCACCACCCACACAGCCCCGCAGCTGCCCAAAAGCCTCCAACCTGAGCTGCACTCACCATGGCGACGTCCGGCGCAGTCCCACGCCGCGCTGGGAGCCGGGCCCTCTGGGCAAATGAAGCTGGGCATGCAAAGCAGCGGCCAAGAGGCTGCAGCCCTGCTTACAGGGGGCTCAAGCCGCTGCCCGGACTGCAAAGTGCCCGGGACTCCAGAGCACTGGCCCCGACTTACAGGGCAGCTCTGGCCCGCAGGGCCTATGGAGGCTCCTTTTCTCCAGTTCCGGGGCGCTCCCCGCTAACGGGGCGGGCGCCCCAGGCAGGCTGCCAGCTGAAGGGAGCACAAAGGCTCCCAGACCCGCAGCCTGCTTACAGGCCGGTCCACACCCAGGGAGCCACGGAGCTCGGCCTTCCCCCAAGGCAACAGGAACCAGACTCTAGGGTCAGGCAGTGGAGCCCACGGCCTAAAGCCGCGTGGCCCCAGGGCCCGCCAGCCCAGCCCCGAGGACGGGGAGGGCACACGCCCGGCCCCATGACTCCTGGCCCCACACCTCTGAAAGGCCGGGGCCAGGGATACCCGCCTGATTACAGGGGGTCCCTCCAACCGCCCGCCGAGGCCAGGGGACGCACAAAACCCCACTTACGGGGCCGCCCCCTGCTGCCCGGCACCCCCCAACAAGCGCTATGGAGCACGGGCTGCGGCCTGCGCCCCACTTAGGTACAGGCCGCAGCCCGGCCGCAGCGCGGCAACGCAGCCGTCTGCAGGAGCCCCGGGAGCCTCCTCAACAAGGCCGCCAGGAATGCGCCGCCAGCCCATAGCAATGGCAAAGGCGGGACCGTGCCCTGCGGCACAGCGCTTCTTCAGCCTGCCCCCTGGCAAGGGCCCGGGAGCACTGGTTCCTGTCACCTGGCTAAAGGAGCCTCCCCAGCCCTGCTTACAGGGACCTGGGAGGGGCTGCTCCTGGGGACAAAGGGCGCTGCAAAAGGTCCTGACACGTGCCCCGAGTACAGGGCCCGCACGCTGGCAGCTCACCAGCACCACCGGCAGCGTGGGCGCCCGCCCAGGCCCTGGCTACAGGTGGGTCACGCTGCCCACGCTGCCGCTAAGGGGCTTGGCGCCGTCCTCAGAAAGCAGGGGCAAGGCCGGATGCTTTCTCCACCCGTGCATTTTGGGCACCCGCCTGTGGCTGCACAGAGCTCCTCTTTCCCTCCTGGGAAGTCTAAGCTACACTGCTCTATTTCTAAAGGCGGGGCTAAAGCACAAGCACGCTTCCTCACTCACACCAACTTAGGGGAACACAGGGAAGGGGAACACAGGAGAGGGGAAGACAGTCCCAGAAGAGGGAGCAAGTTCTGTGCAGCCAACCTGCTCTAGGGAGCCATTCCTAATGCAGAGCGGGACGAGAAAGCATCAGACCTGCCCCGTGCAGGTCTCAGAGGAGGCCACAGGGCCTGAGGCGCTTCAGGGCTGGAAAAGGAAAACAGGCTGTGACACGCCCCGAGGACAGGGGGTCACGCTGGGCCGGGGGCAGCGGCAGGCAGAAAGCTGCCGGGGCTGAGGAAAAGCCCTGCCCTACCCTGCTTACAGGGGAGCTGGGCTGGGGGCCGGGCGAGCTCCGTTTCCCCCCCTCAGGTGCGGAGACAGGGGCTCTCACCCTCCTTACAGGGTTGCCCCTCTCTCCGGGCAGCCAAAGGAGCACAACGGCAAAAGGCCAACCACAGCAAAGACCAGCCCTGCACGCAGGGAGGTCGCCCAGCGCAAAGCCGGCCGCGGCATCCTGAAGGTGCCCTGGCCTGGAGAAGCCCTTTGCCCAGAGGGCCCTTTGTGCTCCTCTTCAGCTCCAAGCTCGCTCTTGCCGCGCCGTTCCACACTTGAGCTCGAAGACACTGCCGCTCTTGCCTCGTGGTCCCACGGCTTCTGCCAATGGACGACGACAAACTCAGGCCTGAGAAGCTCCAGACCCTGTGCCTGAAGGGAACCGCCACCCAACAGCCCTACAGGGACATCCTCAAGCAGCCACCCACAGATGCCCTGGCTACCCAAAAGCCCCCAACCTCAGCTCCAAGCTGCTGCTCCTACCTCGCTGTTCCACTCCTGAGCTCAAAGAAGCCAATGCTGAAGCTTGCTCTTGCCTCGCCGTTCCACTCTTGAGCCCGCAGACGCCGCTCCGGCGGCTCAATCTTGCCTCGCCGTTCCACTCTTGAGCCCGCAGACGCCGCTCCGGCGGCTCGATCTTGCCTTGCCGTTCCACTCTTGAGCCCGCAGACGCCGCTCCGGCGGCTCGATCTTGCCTCGCCGTTCCACTCTTGAGCCCGCAGACGCCGCTCCGGCGGCTCGATCTTGCCTCGCCGTTCCACTCTTGAGCCCGCAGACGCCGCTCCTGCGGCTCGATCTTGCCTCGCCGTTCCACTCTTGAGCCCGCAGACGCCGCTCCGGCGGCTCGCTCTTGCCTCGCCGTTCCACTCTTGAGCTCGCAGACGCCGCTCCTGCGGCTCGCTCTTGCCTCGCCGTCCCAGGGCTTCTGCAAACGTTGACAAGAAATCAATCAGGCTAGAGAGACTCCATCTCCCAAAGGGAACCTCGATCCAACAGCCCCACAGGGAGATCCTCACGCCACCACCCACACAGCCCCGCAGCTGCCCAAAAGCCTCCAACCTGAGCTGCACTCACCATGGCGACGTCCGGCGCAGTCCCACGCCGCGCTGGGAGCCGGGCCCTCTGGGCAAATGAAGCTGGGCATGCAAAGCAGCGGCCAAGAGGCTGCAGCCCTGCTTACAGGGGGCTCAAGCCGCTGCCCGGACTGCAAAGTGCCCGGGACTCCAGAGCACTGGCCCCGACTTACAGGGCAGCTCTGGCCCGCAGGGCCTATGGAGGCTCCTTTTCTCCAGTTCCGGGGCGCTCCCCGCTAACGGGGCGGGCGCCCCAGGCAGGCTGCCAGCTGAAGGGAGCACAAAGGCTCCCAGACCCGCAGCCTGCTTACAGGCCGGTCCACACCCAGGGAGCCACGGAGCTCGGCCTTCCCCCAAGGCAACAGGAACCAGACTCTAGGGTCAGGCAGTGGAGCCCACGGCCTAAAGCCGCGTGGCCCCAGGGCCCGCCAGCCCAGCCCCGAGGACGGGGAGGGCACACGCCCGGCCCCATGACTCCTGGCCCCACACCTCTGAAAGGCCGGGGCCAGGGATACCCGCCTGATTACAGGGGGTCCCTCCAACCGCCCGCCGAGGCCAGGGGACGCACAAAACCCCACTTACGGGGCCGCCCCCTGCTGCCCGGCACCCCCCAACAAGCGCTATGGAGCACGGGCTGCGGCCTGCGCCCCACTTAGGTACAGGCCGCAGCCCGGCCGCAGCGCGGCAACGCAGCCGTCTGCAGGAGCCCCGGGAGCCTCCTCAACAAGGCCGCCAGGAATGCGCCGCCAGCCCATAGCAATGGCAAAGGCGGGACCGTGCCCTGCGGCACAGCGCTTCTTCAGCCTGCCCCCTGGCAAGGGCCCGGGAGCACTGGTTCCTGTCACCTGGCTAAAGGAGCCTCCCCAGCCCTGCTTACAGGGACCTGGGAGGGGCTGCTCCTGGGGACAAAGGGCGCTGCAAAAGGTCCTGACACGTGCCCCGAGTACAGGGCCCGCACGCTGGCAGCTCACCAGCACCACCGGCAGCGTGGGCGCCCGCCCAGGCCCTGGCTACAGGTGGGTCACGCTGCCCACGCTGCCGCTAAGGGGCTTGGCGCCGTCCTCAGAAAGCAGGGGCAAGGCCGGATGCTTTCTCCACCCGTGCATTTTGGGCACCCGCCTGTGGCTGCACAGAGCTCCTCTTTCCCTCCTGGGAAGTCTAAGCTACACTGCTCTATTTCTAAAGGCGGGGCTAAAGCACAAGCACGCTTCCTCACTCACACCAACTTAGGGGAACACAGGGAAGGGGAACACAGGAGAGGGGAAGACAGTCCCAGAAGAGGGAGCAAGTTCTGTGCAGCCAACCTGCTCTAGGGAGCCATTCCTAATGCAGAGCGGGACGAGAAAGCATCAGACCTGCCCCGTGCAGGTCTCAGAGGAGGCCACAGGGCCTGAGGCGCTTCAGGGCTGGAAAAGGAAAACAGGCTGTGACACGCCCCGAGGACAGGGGGTCACGCTGGGCCGGGGGCAGCGGCAGGCAGAAAGCTGCCGGGGCTGAGGAAAAGCCCTGCCCTACCCTGCTTACAGGGGAGCTGGGCCGGGGGCCGGGCGAGCTCCGTTTCCCCCCCTCAGGTGCGGAGACAGGGGCTCTCACCCTCCTTACAGGGTTGCCCCTCTCTCCGGGCAGCCAAAGGAGCACAACGGCAAAAGGCCAACCACAGCAAAGACCAGCCCTGCACGCAGGGAGGTCGCCCAGCGCAAAGCCGGCTGCGGCATCCTGAAGGTGCCCTGGCCTGGAGAAGCCCTTTGCCCAGAGGGCCCTTTGTGCTCCTCTTCAGCTCCAAGCTCGCTCTTGCCGCGCCGTTCCACACTTGAGCTCGAAGACACTGCCGCTCTTGCCTCGTGGTCCCACGGCTTCTGCCAATGGACGACGACAAACTCAGGCCTGAGAAGCTCCAGACCCTGTGCCTGAAGGGAACCGCCACCCAACAGCCCTACAGGGACATCCTCAAGCAGCCACCCACAGATGCCCTGGCTACCCAAAAGCCCCCAACCTCAGCTCCAAGCTGCTGCTCCTACCTCGCTGTTCCACTCCTGAGCTCAAAGAAGCCAATGCTGAAGCTTGCTCTTGCCTCGCCGTTCCACTCTTGAGCCCGCAGACGCCGCTCCGGCGGCTCGATCTTGCCTTGCCGTTCCACTCTTGAGCCCGCAGACGCCGCTCCGGCGGCTCGATCTTGCCTCGCCGTTCCACTCTGGAGCCCGCAGACGCCGCTCCGGCGGCTCGATCTTGCCTCGCCGTTCCACTCTTGAGCCCGCAGACGCCGCTCCTGCGGCTCGATCTTGCCTCGCCGTTCCACTCTTGAGCCCGCAGACGCCGCTCCGGCGGCTCGCTCTTGCCTCGCCGTTCCACTCTTGAACTCGCAGACGCCGCTCCGGCAGCTCGCTCTTGCCTCGCCGTCCCAGGGCTTCTGCAATCGTTGACAAGAAATCAATCAGGCTAGACAGACTCCATCTCCCAAAGGGAACCTTGATCCAACAGCCCCACAGGGAGATCCTCACACCACCACCCACACAGCCCCGCAGCTGCCCAAAAGCCTCCAACCTGAGCTGCACTCACCATGGCGACGTCCGGCGCAGTCCCACGCCGCGCTGGGAGCCGGGCCCTCTGGGCAAATGAAGCTGGGCATGCAAAGCAGCGGCCAAGAGGCTGCAGCCCTGCTTACAGGGGGCTCAAGCCGCTGCCTGGACTGCAAAGTGCCCGGGACTCCAGAGCACTGGCCCCGACTTACAGGGCAGCTCTGGCCCGCAGGGCCTATGGAGGCTCCTTTTCTCCAGTTCCGGGGCGCTCCCCGCTAACGGGGCGGGCGCCCCAGGCAGGCTGCCAGCTGAAGGGAGCACAAAGGCTCCCAGACCCGCAGCCTGCTTACAGGCCGGTCCACACCCAGGGAGCCACGGAGCTCGGCCTTCCCCCAAGGCAACAGGAACCAGACTCTAGGGTCAGGCAGTGGAGCCCACGGCCTAAAGCCGCGTGGCCCCAGGGCCCGCCAGCCCAGCCCCGAGGACGGGGAGGGCACACGCCCGGCCCCATGACTCCTGGCCCCACGCCTCTGAAAGGCCGGGGCCAGGGATACCCGCCTGATTACAGGGGGTCCCTCCAACCGCCCGCCGAGGCCAGGGGACGCACAAAACCCCACTTACGGGGCCGCCCCCTGCTGCCCGGCACCCCCCAACAAGCGCTACGGAGCACGGGCTGCGGCCTGCGCCCCACTTAGGGACAGGCCGCAGCCCGGCCGCAGCGCGGCAACGCAGCCGTCTGCAGGAGCCCCGGGAGCCTCCTCAACAAGGCCGCCAGGAATGCGCCGCCAGCCCATAGCAATGGCAAAGGCGGGACCGTGCCCTGCGGCACAGCGCTTCTTCAGCCTGCCCCCTGGCAAGGGCCCGGGAGCACTGGTTCCTGTCACCTGGCTAAAGGAGCCTCCCCAGCCCTGCTTACAGGGACCTGGGAGGGGCTGCTCCTGGGGACAAAGGGCGCTGCAAAAGGTCCTGACACGTGCCCCGAGTACAGGGCCCGCACGCTGGCAGCTCACCAGCACCACTGGCAGCGTGGGCGCCCGCCCAGGCCCTGGCTACAGGTGGGTCACGCTGCCCACGCTGCCGCTAAGGGGCTTGGCGCCGTCCTCAGAAAGCAGGGGCAAGGCCGGATGCTTTCTCCACCCGTGCATTTTGGGCACCCGCCTGTGGCTGCACAGAGCTCCTCTTTCCCTCCTGGGAAGTCTAAGCTACACTGCTCTATTTCTAAAGGCGGGGCTAAAGCACAAGCACGCTTCCTCACTCACACCAACTTAGGGGAACACAGGGAAGGGGAACACAGGAGAGGGGAAGACAGTCCCAGAAGAGGGAGCAAGTTCTGTGCAGCCAACCTGCTCTAGGGAGCCATTCCTAATGCAGAGCGGGACGAGAAAGCATCAGACCTGCCCCGTGCAGGTCTCAGAGGAGGCCACAGGGCCTGAGGCGCTTCAGGGCTGGAAAAGGAAAACAGGCTGTGACACGCCCCGAGTACAGGGGGTCATGCTGGGCCGGGGGCAGGGGCAGGCAGAAAGCTGCCGGGGCTGAGGAAAAGCCCTGCCCTACCCTGCTTACAGGGGAGCTGGGCTGGGGGCCGGGCGAGCTCCGTTTCCCCCCCTCAGGTGCGGAGACAGGGGCTCTCACCCTCCTTACAGGGTTGCCCCTCTCTCCGGGCAGCCAAAGGAGCACAACGGCAAAAGGCCAACCACAGCAAAGACCAGCCCTGCACGCAGGGAGGTCGCCCAGCGCAAAGCCGGCCGCGGCATCCTGAAGGTGCCCTGGCCTGGAGAAGCCCTTTGCCCAGAGGGCCCTTTGTGCTCCTCTTCAGCTCCAAGCTCGCTCTTGCCGCGCCGTTCCACACTTGAGCTCGAAGACACTGCCGCTCTTGCCTCGTGGTCCCACGGCTTCTGCCAATGGACGACGACAAACTCAGGCCTGAGAAGCTCCAGACCCTGTGCCTGAAGGGAACCGCCACCCAACAGCCCACAGGGACATCCTCAAGCAGCCACCCACAGATGCCCTGGCTACCCAAAAGCCCCCAACCTCAGCTCCAAGCTGCTGCTCCTACCTCGCTGTTCCACTCCTGAGCTCAAAGAAGCCAATGCTGAAGCTTGCTCTTGCCTCGCCGTTCCACTCTTGAGCCCGCAGACGCCGCTCCGGCGGCTCGATCTTGCCTCGCCGTTCCACTCTTGAGCCCGCAGACGCCGCACCGGCGGCTCGATCTTGCCTCGCCGTTCCACTCTTGAGCCCGCAGACGCCGCTCCTGCGGCTCGATCTTGCCTCGCCGTTCCACTCTTGAGCCCGCAGACGCCGCTCCGGCGGCTCGCTCTTGCCTCGCCGTCCCAGGGCTTCTGCAAACGTTGACAAGAAATCAATCAGGCTAGAGAGACTCCATCTCCCAAAGGGAACCTCGATCCAACAGCCCCACAGGGAGATCCTCACGCCACCACCCACACAGCCCCGCAGCTGCCCAAAAGCCTCCAACCTGAGCTGCACTCACCATGGCGACGTCCGGCGCAGTCCCACGCCGCGCTGGGAGCCGGGCCCTCTGGGCAAATGAAGCTGGGCATGCAAAGCAGCGGCCAAGAGGCTGCAGCCCTGCTTACAGGGGGCTCAAGCCGCTGCCCGGACTGCAAAGTGCCCGGGACTCCAGAGCACTGGCCCCGACTTACAGGGCAGCTCTGGCCCGCAGGGCCTATGGAGGCTCCTTTTCTCCAGTTCCGGGGCGCTCCCCGCTAACGGGGCGGGCGCCCCAGGCAGGCTGCCAGCTGAAGGGAGCACAAAGGCTCCCAGACCCGCAGCCTGCTTACAGGCCGGTCCACACCCAGGGAGCCACGGAGCTCGGCCTTCCCCCAAGGCAACAGGAACCAGACTCTAGGGTCAGGCAGTGGAGCCCACGGCCTAAAGCCGCGTGGCCCCAGGGCCCGCCAGCCCAGCCCCGAGGACGGGGAGGGCACACGCCCGGCCCCATGACTCCTGGCCCCACACCTCTGAAAGGCCGGGGCCAGGGATACCCGCCTGATTACAGGGGGTCCCTCCAACCGCCCGCCGAGGCCAGGGGACGCACAAAACCCCACTTACGGGGCCGCCCCCTGCTGCCCGGCACCCCCCAACAAGCGCTATGGAGCACGGGCTGCGGCCTGCGCCCCACTTAGGTACAGGCCGC
This sequence comes from Passer domesticus, assembly GCF_036417665.1. Taxonomy (NCBI): domain Eukaryota; kingdom Metazoa; phylum Chordata; class Aves; order Passeriformes; family Passeridae; genus Passer; species Passer domesticus. The sequence continues at coordinate 82,930,801 of NC_087478.1, read as the reverse complement.
AGCCCGGCCGCAGCGCGGCAACGCAGCCGTCTGCAGGAGCCCCGGGAGCCTCCTCAACAAGGCCGCCAGGAATGCGCCGCCAGCCCATAGCAATGGCAAAGGCGGGACCGTGCCCTGCGGCACAGCGCTTCTTCAGCCTGCCCCCTGGCAAGGGCCCGGGAGCACTGGTTCCTGTCACCTGGCTAAAGGAGCCTCCCCAGCCCTGCTTACAGGGACCTGGGAGGGGCTGCTCCTGGGGACAAAGGGCGCTGCAAAAGGTCCTGACACGTGCCCCGAGTACAGGGCCCGCACGCTGGCAGCTCACCAGCACCACCGGCAGCGTGGGCGCCCGCCCAGGCCCTGGCTACAGGTGGGTCACGCTGCCCACGCTGCCGCTAAGGGGCTTGGCGCCGTCCTCAGAAAGCAGGGGCAAGGCCGGATGCTTTCTCCACCCGTGCATTTTGGGCACCCGCCTGTGGCTGCACAGAGCTCCTCTTTCCCTCCTGGGAAGTCTAAGCTACACTGCTCTATTTCTAAAGGCGGGGCTAAAGCACAAGCACGCTTCCTCACTCACACCAACTTAGGGGAACACAGGGAAGGGGAACACAGGAGAGGGGAAGACAGTCCCAGAAGAGGGAGCAAGTTCTGTGCAGCCAACCTGCTCTAGGGAGCCATTCCTAATGCAGAGCGGGACGAGAAAGCATCAGACCTGCCCCGTGCAGGTCTCAGAGGAGGCCACAGGGCCTGAGGCGCTTCAGGGCTGGAAAAGGAAAACAGGCTGTGACACGCCCCGAGGACAGGGGGTCACGCTGGGCCGGGGGCAGCGGCAGGCAGAAAGCTGCCGGGGCTGAGGAAAAGCCCTGCCCTACCCTGCTTACAGGGGAGCTGGGCTGGGGGCCGGGCGAGCTCCGTTTCCCCCCCTCAGGTGCGGAGACAGGGGCTCTCACCCTCCTTACAGGGTTGCCCCTCTCTCCGGGCAGCCAAAGGAGCACAACGGCAAAAGGCCAACCACAGCAAAGACCAGCCCTGCACGCAGGGAGGTCGCCCAGCGCAAAGCCGGCCGCGGCATCCTGAAGGTGCCCTGGCCTGGAGAAGCCCTTTGCCCAGAGGGCCCTTTGTGCTCCTCTTCAGCTCCAAGCTCGCTCTTGCCGCGCCGTTCCACACTTGAGCTCGAAGACACTGCCGCTCTTGCCTCGTGGTCCCACGGCTTCTGCCAATGGACGACGACAAACTCAGGCCTGAGAAGATCCAGACCCTGTGCCTGAAGGGAACCGCCACCCAACAGCCCTACAGGGACATCCTCAAGCAGCCACCCACAGATGCCCTGGCTACCCAAAAGCCCCCAACCTCAGCTCCAAGCTGCTGCTCCTACCTCGCTGTTCCACTCCTGAGCTCAAAGAAGCCAATGCTGAAGCTTGCTCTTGCCTCGCCGTTCCACTCTTGAGCCCGCAGACGCCGCTCCGGCGGCTCGATCTTGCCTTGCCGTTCCACTCTTGAGCCCGCAGACGCCGCTCCGGCGGCTCGATCTTGCCTCGCCGTTCCACTCTGGAGCCCGCAGACGCCGCTCCGGCGGCTCGATCTTGCCTCGCCGTTCCACTCTGGAGCCCGCAGACGCCGCTCCGGCGGCTCGATCTTGCCTCGCCGTTCCACTCTTGAGCCCGCAGACGCCGCTCCTGCGGCTCGATCTTGCCTCGCCGTTCCACTCTTGAGCCCGCAGACGCCGCTCCTGCGGCTCGCTCTTGCCTCGCCGTTCCACTCTTGAACTCGCAGACGCCGCTCCGGAAGCTCGCTCTTGCCTCGCCGTCCCAGGGCTTCTGCAATCGTTGACAAGAAATCAATCAGGCTAGAGAGACTCCATCTCCCAAAGGGAACCTTGATCCAACAGCCCCACAGGGAGATCCTCACACCACCACCCACACAGCCCCGCAGCTGCCCAAAAGCCTCCAACCTGAGCTGCACTCACCATGGCGACGTCCGGCGCAGTCCCACGCCGCGCTGGGAGCCGGGTCCTCTGGGCAAATGAAGCTGGGCATGCAAAGCAGCGGCCAAGAGGCTGCAGCCCTGCTTACAGGGGGCTCAAGCCGCTGCCTGGACTGCAAAGTGCCCGGGACTCCAGAGCACTGGCCCCGACTTACAGGGCAGCTCTGGCCCGCAGGGCCTATGGAGGCTCCTTTTCTCCAGTTCCGGGGCGCTCCCCGCTAACGGGGCGGGCGCCCCAGGCAGGCTGCCAGCTGAAGGGAGCACAAAGGCTCCCAGACCCGCAGCCTGCTTACAGGCCGGTCCACACCCAGGGAGCCACGGAGCTCGGCCTTCCCCCAAGGCAACAGGAACCAGACTCTAGGGTCAGGCAGTGGAGCCCACGGCCTAAAGCCGCGTGGCCCCAGGGCCCGCCAGCCCAGCCCCGAGGACGGGGAGGGCACACGCCCGGCCCCATGACTCCTGGCCCCACGCCTCTGAAAGGCCGGGGCCAGGGATACCCGCCTGATTACAGGGGGTCCCTCCAACCGCCCGCCGAGGCCAGGGGACGCACAAAACCCCACTTACGGGGCCGCCCCCTGCTGCCCGGCACCCCCCAACAAGCGCTACGGAGCACGGGCTGCGGCCTGCGCCCCACTTAGGGACAGGCCGCAGCCCGGCCGCAGCGCGGCAACGCAGCCGTCTGCAGGAGCCCCGGGAGCCTCCTCAACAAGGCCGCCAGGAATGCGCCGCCAGCCCATAGCAATGGCAAAGGCGGGACCGTGCCCTGCGGCACAGCGCTTCTTCAGCCTGCCCCCTGGCAAGGGCCCGGGAGCACTGGTTCCTGTCACCTGGCTAAAGGAGCCTCCCCAGCCCTGCTTACAGGGACCTGGGAGGGGCTGCTCCTGGGGACAAAGGGCGCTGCAAAAGGTCCTGACACGTGCCCCGAGTACAGGGCCCGCACGCTGGCAGCTCACCAGCACCACCGGCAGCGTGGGCGCCCGCCCAGGCCCTGGCTACAGGTGGGTCACGCTGCCCACGCTGCCGCTAAGGGGCTTGGCGCCGTCCTCAGAAAGCAGGGGCAAGGCCGGATGCTTTCTCCACCCGTGCATTTTGGGCACCCGCCTGTGGCTGCACAGAGCTCCTCTTTCCCTCCTGGGAAGTCTAAGCTACACTGCTCTATTTCTAAAGGCGGGGCTAAAGCACAAGCACGCTTCCTCACTCACACCAACTTAGGGGAACACAGGGAAGGGGAACACAGGAGAGGGGAAGACAGTCCCAGAAGAGGGAGCAAGTTCTGTGCAGCCAACCTGCTCTAGGGAGCCATTCCTAATGCAGAGCGGGACGAGAAAGCATCAGACCTGCCCCGTGCAGGTCTCAGAGGAGGCCACAGGGCCTGAGGCGCTTCAGGGCTGGAAAAGGAAAACAGGCTGTGACACGCCCCGAGTACAGGGGGTCACGCTGGGCCGGGGGCAGGGGCAGGCAGAAAGCTGCCGGGGCTGAGGAAAAGCCCTGCCCTACCCTGCTTACAGGGGAGCTGGGCTGGGGGCCGGGCGAGCTCCGTTTCCCCCCCTCAGGTGCGGAGACAGGGGCTCTCACCCTCCTTACAGGGTTGCCCCTCTCTCCGGGCAGCCAAAGGAGCACAACGGCAAAAGGCCAACCACAGCAAAGACCAGCCCTGCACGCAGGGAGGTCGCCCAGCGCAAAGCCGGCCGCGGCATCCTGAAGGTGCCCTGGCCTGGAGAAGCCCTTTGCCCAGAGGGCCCTTTGTGCTCCTCTTCAGCTCCAAGCTCGCTCTTGCCGCGCCGTTCCACACTTGAGCTCGAAGACACTGCCGCTCTTGCCTCGTGGTCCCACGGCTTCTGCCAATGGACGACGACACACTCAGGCCTGAGAAGCTCCAGACCCTGTGCCTGAAGGGAACCGCCACCCAACAGCCCACAGGGACATCCTCAAGCAGCCACCCACAGATGCCCTGGCTACCCAAAAGCCCCCAACCTCAGCTCCAAGCTGCTGCTCCTACCTCGCTGTTCCACTCCTGAGCTCAAAGAAGCCAATGCTGAAGCTTGCTCTTGCCTCGCCGTTCCACTCTTGAGCCCGCAGACGCCGCTCCGGCGGCTCAATCTTGCCTCGCCGTTCCACTCTTGAGCCCGCAGACGCCGCTCCTGCGGCTCAATCTTGCCTCGCCGTTCCACTCTTGAGCCCGCAGACGCCGCTCCGGCGGCTCGATCTTGCCTCGCCGTTCCACTCTTGAGCCCGCAGACGCCGCTCCGGCGGCTCGATCTTGCCTCGCCGTTCCACTCTTGAGCTCGCAGACGCTGCTCCGGCGGCTCGCTCTTGCCTCGCCGTTCCACTCTTGAGCCCGCAGACGCCGCTCCGGCGGCTCGATCTTGCCTCGCCGTTCCACTCTTGAGCTCGCAGACGCTGCTCCGGCGGCTCGCTCTTGCCTCGCCGTCCCAGGGCTTCTGCAAACGTTGACAAGAAATCAATCAGGCTAGAGAGACTCCATCTCCCAAAGGGAACCTCGATCCAACAGCCCCACAGGGAGATCCTCACACCACCACCCACACAGCCCCGCAGCTGCCCAAAAGCCTCCAACCTGAGCTGCACTCACCATGGCGACGTCCTGCGCAGTCCCACGCCGCGCTGGGAGCCGGGCCCTCTGGGCAAATGAAGCTGGGCATGCAAAGCAGCGGCCAAGAGGCTGCAGCCCTGCTTACAGGGGGCTCAAGCCGCTGCCCGGACTGCAAAGTGCCCGGGACTCCAGAGCACTGGCCCCGACTTACAGGGCAGCTCTGGCCCGCAGGGCCTATGGAGGCTCCTTTTCTCCAGTTCCGGGGCGCTCCCCGCTAACGGGGCGGGCGCCCCAGGCAGGCTGCCAGCTGAAGGGAGCACAAAGGCTCCCAGACCCGCAGCCTGCTTACAGGCCGGTCCACACCCAGGGAGCCACGGAGCTCGGCCTTCCCCCAAGGCAACAGGAACCAGACTCTAGGGTCAGGCAGTGGAGCCCACGGCCTAAAGCCGCGTGGCCCCAGGGCCCGCCAGCCCAGCCCCGAGGACGGGGAGGGCACACGCCCGGCCCCATGACTCCTGGCCCCACGCCTCTGAAAGGCCGGGGCCAGGGATACCCGCCTGATTACAGGGGGTCCCTCCAACCGCCCGCCGAGGCCAGGGGACGCACAAAACCCCACTTACGGGGCCGCCCCCTGCTGCCCGGCACCCCCCAACAAGCGCTACGGAGCACGGGCTGCGGCCTGCGCCCCACTTAGGGACAGGCCGCAGCCCGGCCGCAGCGCGGCAACGCAGCCGTCTGCAGGAGCCCCGGGAGCCTCCTCAACAAGGCCGCCAGGAACGCGCCGCCAGCCCATAGCAATGGCAAAGGCGGGACCGTGCCCTGCGGCACAGCGCTTCTTCAGCCTGCCCCCTGGCAAGGGCCCGGGAGCACTGGTTCCTGTCACCTGGCTAAAGGAGCCTCCCCAGCCCTGCTTACAGGGACCTGGGAGGGGCTGCTCCTGGGGACAAAGGGCGCTGCAAAAGGTCCTGACACGTGCCCCGAGTACAGGGCCCGCACGCTGGCAGCTCACCAGCACCACCGGCAGCGTGGGCGCCCGCCCAGGCCCTGGCTACAGGTGGGTCACGCTGCCCACGCTGCCGCTAAGGGGCTTGGCGCCGTCCTCAGAAAGCAGGGGCAAGGCCGGATGCTTTCTCCACCCGTGCATTTTGGGCACCCGCCTGTGGCTGCACAGAGCTCCTCTTTCCCTCCTGGGAAGTCTAAGCTACACTGCTCTATTTCTAAAGGTGGGGCTAAAGCACAAGCACGCTTCCTCACTCACACCAACTTAGGGGAACACAGGGAAGGGGAACACAGGAGAGGGGAAGACAGTCCCAGAAGAGGGAGCAAGTTCTGTGCAGCCAACCTGCTCTAGGGAGCCATTCCTAATGCAGAGCGGGACGAGAAAGCATCAGACCTGCCCCGTGCAGGTCTCAGAGGAGGCCACAGGGCCTGAGGCGCTTCAGGGCTGGAAAAGGAAAACAGGCTGTGACACGCCCCGAGTACAGGGGGTCACGCTGGGCCGGGGGCAGCGGCAGGCAGAAAGCTGCCGGGGCTGAGGAAAAGCCCTGCCCTACCCTGCTTACAGGGGAGCTGGGCTGGGGGCCGGGCGAGCTCCGTTTCCCCCCCTCAGGTGCGGAGACAGGGGCTCTCACCCTCCTTACAGGGTTGCCCCTCTCTCCGGGCAGCCAAAGGAGCACAACGGCAAAAGGCCAACCACAGCAAAGACCAGCCCTGCACGCAGGGAGGTCGCCCAGCGCAAAGCCGGCCGCGGCATCCTGAAGGTGCCCTGGCCTGGAGAAGCCCTTTGCCCAGAGGGCCCTTTGTGCTCCTCTTCAGCTCCAAGCTCGCTCTTGCCGCGCCGTTCCACACTTGAGCTCGAAGACACTGCCGCTCTTGCCTCGTGGTCCCACGGCTTCTGCCAATGGACGACGACAAACTCAGGCCTGAGAAGCTCCAGACCCTGTGCCTGAAGGGAACCGCCACCCAACAGCCCACAGGGACATCCTCAAGCAGCCACCCACAGATGCCCTGGCTACCCAAAAGCCCCCAACCTCAGCTCCAAGCTGCTGCTCCTACCTCGCTGTTCCACTCCTGAGCTCAAAGAAGCCAATGCTGAAGCTTGCTCTTGCCTCGCCGTTCCACTCTTGAGCCCGCAGACGCCGCTCCGGCGGCTCGATCTTGCCTCGCCGTTCCACTCTTGAGCCCGCAGACGCCGCACCGGCGGCTCGATCTTGCCTCGCCGTTCCACTCTTGAGCCCGCAGACGCCGCTCCGGCGGCTCGCTCTTGCCTCGCCGTTCCACTCTTGAACTCACAGACGCCCCTCCGGCGGCTCGCTCTTGCCTCGCCGTCCCAGGGCTTCTGCAATCGTTGACAAGAAATCAATCAGGCTAGAGAGACTCCATCTCCCAAAGGGAACCTTGATCCAACAGCCCCACAGGGAGATCCTCACACCACCACCCACACAGCCCCGCAGCTGCCCAAAAGCCTCCAACCTGAGCTGCACTCACCATGGCGACGTCCTGCGCAGTCCCACGCCGCGCTGGGAGCCGGGCCCTCTGGGCAAATGAAGCTGGGCATGCAAAGCAGCGGCCAAGAGGCTGCAGCCCTGCTTACAGGGGGCTCAAGCCGCTGCCCGGACTGCAAAGTGCCCGGGACTCCAGAGCACTGGCCCCGACTTACAGGGCAGCTCTGGCCCGCAGGGCCTATGGAGGCTCCTTTTCTCCAGTTCCGGGGCGCTCCCCGCTAACGGGGCGGGCGCCCCAGGCAGGCTGCCAGCTGAAGGGAGCACAAAGGCTCCCAGACCCGCAGCCTGCTTACAGGCCGGTCCACACCCAGGGAGCCACGGAGCTCGGCCTTCCCCCAAGGCAACAGGAACCAGACTCTAGGGTCAGGCAGTGGAGCCCACGGCCTAAAGCCGCGTGGCCCCAGGGCCCGCCAGCCCAGCCCCGAGGACGGGGAGGGCACACGCCCGGCCCCATGACTCCTGGCCCCACGCCTCTGAAAGGCCGGGGCCAGGGATACCCGCCTGATTACAGGGGGTCCCTCCAACCGCCCGCCGAGGCCAGGGGACGCACAAAACCCCACTTACGGGGCCGCCCCCTGCTGCCCGGCACCCCCCAACAAGCGCTACGGAGCACGGGCTGCGGCCTGCGCCCCACTTAGGGACAGGCCGCAGCCCGGCCGCAGCGCGGCAACGCAGCCGTCTGCAGGAGCCCCGGGAGCCTCCTCAACAAGGCCGCCAGGAATGCGCCGCCAGCCCATAGCAATGGCAAAGGCGGGACCGTGCCCTGCGGCACAGCGCTTCTTCAGCCTGCCCCCTGGCAAGGGCCCGGGAGCACTGGTTCCTGTCACCTGGCTAAAGGAGCCTCCCCAGCCCTGCTTACAGGGACCTGGGAGGGGCTGCTCCTGGGGACAAAGGGCGCTGCAAAAGGTCCTGACACGTGCCCCGAGTACAGGGCCCGCACGCTGGCAGCTCACCAGCACCACCGGCAGCGTGGGCGCCCGCCCAGGCCCTGGCTACAGGTGGGTCACGCTGCCCACGCTGCCGCTAAGGGGCTTGGCGCCGTCCTCAGAAAGCAGGGGCAAGGCCGGATGCTTTCTCCACCCGTGCATTTTGGGCACCCGCCTGTGGCTGCACAGAGCTCCTCTTTCCCTCCTGGGAAGTCTAAGCTACACTGCTCTATTTCTAAAGGTGGGGCTAAAGCACAAGCACGCTTCCTCACTCACACCAACTTAGGGGAACACAGGGAAGGGGAACACAGGAGAGGGGAAGACAGTCCCAGAAGAGGGAGCAAGTTCTGTGCAGCCAACCTGCTCTAGGGAGCCATTCCTAATGCAGAGCGGGACGAGAAAGCATCAGACCTGCCCCGTGCAGGTCTCAGAGGAGGCCACAGGGCCTGAGGCGCTTCAGGGCTGGAAAAGGAAAACAGGCTGTGACACGCCCCGAGTACAGGGGGTCACGCTGGGCCGGGGGCAGGGGCAGGCAGAAAGCTGCCGGGGCTGAGGAAAAGCCCTGCCCTACCCTGCTTACAGGGGAGCTGGGCTGGGGGCCGGGCGAGCTCCGTTTCCCCCCCTCAGGTGCGGAGACAGGGGCTCTCACCCTCCTTACAGGGTTGCCCCTCTCTCCGGGCAGCCAAAGGAGCACAACGGCAAAAGGCCAACCACAGCAAAGACCAGCCCTGCACGCAGGGAGGTCGCCCAGCGCAAAGCCGGCCGCGGCATCCTGAAGGTGCCCTGGCCTGGAGAAGCCCTTTGCCCAGAGGGCCCTTTGTGCTCCTCTTCAGCTCCAAGCTCGCTCTTGCCGCGCCGTTCCACACTTGAGCTCGAAGACACTGCCGCTCTTGCCTCGTGGTCCCACGGCTTCTGCCAATGGACGACGACACACTCAGGCCTGAGAAGCTCCAGACCCTGTGCCTGAAGGGAACCGCCACCCAACAGCCCACAGGGACATCCTCAAGCAGCCACCCACAGATGCCCTGGCTACCCAAAAGCCCCCAACCTCAGCTCCAAGCTGCTGCTCCTACCTCGCTGTTCCACTCCTGAGCTCAAAGAAGCCAATGCTGAAGCTTGCTCTTGCCTCGCCGTTCCACTCTTGAGCCCGCAGACGCCGCTCCGGCGGCTCAATCTTGCCTCGCCGTTCCACTCTTGAGCCCGCAGACGCCGCTCCTGCGGCTCAATCTTGCCTCGCCGTTCCACTCTTGAGCCCGCAGACGCCGCTCCGGCGGCTCGATCTTGCCTCGCCGTTCCACTCTTGAGCCCGCAGACGCCGCTCCGGCGGCTCGATCTTGCCTCGCCGTTCCACTCTTGAGCTCGCAGACGCTGCTCCGGCGGCTCGCTCTTGCCTCGCCGTTCCACTCTTGAGCCCGCAGACGCCGCTCCGGCGGCTCGATCTTGCCTCGCCGTTCCACTCTTGAGCTCGCAGACGCTGCTCCGGCGGCTCGCTCTTGCCTCGCCGTCCCAGGGCTTCTGCAAACGTTGACAAGAAATCAATCAGGCTAGAGAGACTCCATCTCCCAAAGGGAACCTCGATCCAACAGCCCCACAGGGAGATCCTCACACCACCACCCACACAGCCCCGCAGCTGCCCAAAAGCCTCCAACCTGAGCTGCACTCACCATGGCGACGTCCTGCGCAGTCCCACGCCGCGCTGGGAGCCGGGCCCTCTGGGCAAATGAAGCTGGGCATGCAAAGCAGCGGCCAAGAGGCTGCAGCCCTGCTTACAGGGGGCTCAAGCCGCTGCCCGGACTGCAAAGTGCCCGGGACTCCAGAGCACTGGCCCCGACTTACAGGGCAGCTCTGGCCCGCAGGGCCTATGGAGGCTCCTTTTCTCCAGTTCCGGGGCGCTCCCCGCTAACGGGGCGGGCGCCCCAGGCAGGCTGCCAGCTGAAGGGAGCACAAAGGCTCCCAGACCCGCAGCCTGCTTACAGGCCGGTCCACACCCAGGGAGCCACGGAGCTCGGCCTTCCCCCAAGGCAACAGGAACCAGACTCTAGGGTCAGGCAGTGGAGCCCACGGCCTAAAGCCGCGTGGCCCCAGGGCCCGCCAGCCCAGCCCCGAGGACGGGGAGGGCACACGCCCGGCCCCATGACTCCTGGCCCCACGCCTCTGAAAGGCCGGGGCCAGGGATACCCGCCTGATTACAGGGGGTCCCTCCAACCGCCCGCCGAGGCCAGGGGACGCACAAAACCCCACTTACGGGGCCGCCCCCTGCTGCCCGGCACCCCCCAACAAGCGCTACGGAGCACGGGCTGCGGCCTGCGCCCCACTTAGGGACAGGCCGCAGCCCGGCCGCAGCGCGGCAACGCAGCCGTCTGCAGGAGCCCCGGGAGCCTCCTCAACAAGGCCGCCAGGAATGCGCCGCCAGCCCATAGCAATGGCAAAGGCGGGACCGTGCCCTGCGGCACAGCGCTTCTTCAGCCTGCCCCCTGGCAAGGGCCCGGGAGCACTGGTTCCTGTCACCTGGCTAAAGGAGCCTCCCCAGCCCTGCTTACAGGGACCTGGGAGGGGCTGCTCCTGGGGACAAAGGGCGCTGCAAAAGGTCCTGACACGTGCCCCGAGTACAGGGCCCGCACGCTGGCAGCTCACCAGCACCACCGGCAGCGTGGGCGCCCGCCCAGGCCCTGGCTACAGGTGGGTCACGCTGCCCACGCTGCCGCTAAGGGGCTTGGCGCCGTCCTCAGAAAGCAGGGGCAAGGCCGGATGCTTTCTCCACCCGTGCATTTTGGGCACCCGCCTGTGGCTGCACAGAGCTCCTCTTTCCCTCCTGGGAAGTCTAAGCTACACTGCTCTATTTCTAAAGGTGGGGCTAAAGCACAAGCACGCTTCCTCACTCACACCAACTTAGGGGAACACAGGGAAGGGGAACACAGGAGAGGGGAAGACAGTCCCAGAAGAGGGAGCAAGTTCTGTGCAGCCAACCTGCTCTAGGGAGCCATTCCTAATGCAGAGCGGGACGAGAAAGCATCAGACCTGCCCCGTGCAGGTCTCAGAGGAGGCCACAGGGCCTGAGGCGCTTCAGGGCTGGAAAAGGAAAACAGGCTGTGACACGCCCCGAGTACAGGGGGTCACGCGGGGCCGGGGGCAGCGGCAGGCAGAAAGCTGCCGGGGCTGAGGAAAAGCCCTGCCCTACCCTGCTTACAGGGGAGCTGGGCTGGGGGCCGGGCGAGCTCCGTTTCCCCCCCTCAGGTGCGGAGACAGGGGCTCTCACCCTCCTTACAGGGTTGCCCCTCTCTCCGGGCAGCCAAAGGAGCACAACGGCAAAAGGCCAACCACAGCAAAGACCAGCCCTGCACGCAGGGAGGTCGCCCAGCGCAAAGCCGGCCGCGGCATCCTGAAGGTGCCCTGGCCTGGAGAAGCCCTTTGCCCAGAGGGCCCTTTGTGCTCCTCTTCAGCTCCAAGCTCGCTCTTGCCGCGCCGTTCCACACTTGAGCTCGAAGACACTGCCGCTCTTGCCTCGTGGTCCCACGGCTTCTGCCAATGGACGACGACACACTCAGGCCTGAGAAGCTCCAGACCCTGTGCCTGAAGGGAACCGCCACCCAACAGCCCCACAGGGACATCCTCAAGCAGCCACCCACAGATGCCCTGGCTACCCAAAAGCCCCCAACCTCAGCTCCAAGCTGCTGCTCCTACCTCGCTGTTCCACTCCTGAGCTCAAAGAAGCCAATGCTGAAGCTTGCTCTTGCCTCGCCGTTCCACTCTTGAGCCCGCAGACGCCGCTCCGGCGGCTCGATCTTGCCTCGCCGTTCCACTCTTGAGCCCGCAGACGCCGCTCCGGCGGCTCGATCTTGCCTCGCCGTTCCACTCTTGAGCCCGCAGACGCCGCTCCTGCGGCTCGATCTTGCCTCGCCGTTCCACTCTTGAGCCCGCAGACGCCGCTCCTGCGGCTCGCTCTTGCCTCACCGTCCCAGGGCTTCTGCAAACGTTGACAAGAAATCAATCAGGCTAGAGAGACTCCATCTCCCAAAGGGAACCTCGATCCAACAGCCCCACAGGGAGATCCTCACGCCACCAACCACACAGCCCCGCAGCTGCCCAAAAGCCTCCAACCTGAGCTGCATTCACCATGGCGACGTCCGGCGCAGTCCCACGCCGCGCTGGGAGCCGGGCCCTCTGGGCAAATGAAGCTGGGCATGCAAAGCAGCGGCCAAGAGGCTGCAGCCCTGCTTACAGGGGGCTCAAGCCGCTGCCTGGACTGCAAAGTGCCCGGGACTCCAGAGCACTGGCCCCGACTTACAGGGCAGCTCTGGCCCGCAGGGCCTATGGAGGCTCCTTTTCTCCAGTTCCGGGGCGCTCCCCGCTAACGGGGCGGGCGCCCCAGGCAGGCTGCCAGCTGAAGGGAGCACAAAGGCTCCCAGACCCGCAGCCTGCTTACAGGCCGGTCCACACCCAGGGAGCCACGGAGCTCGGCCTTCCCCCAAGGCAACAGGAACCAGACTCTAGGGTCAGGCAGTGGAGCCCACGGCCTAAAGCCGCGTGGCCCCAGGGCCCGCCAGCCCAGCCCCGAGGACGGGGAGGGCACACGCCCGGCCCCATGACTCCTGGCCCCACGCCTCTGAAAGGCCGGGGCCAGGGATACCCGCCTGATTACAGGGGGTCCCTCCAACCGCCCGCCGAGGCCAGGGGACGCACAAAACCCCACTTACGGGGCTGCCCCCTGCTGCCCGGCACCCCCCAACAAGCGCTACGGAGCACGGGCTGCGGCCTGCGCCCCACTTAGGTACAGGCCGCAGCCCGGCCGCAGCACGGCAACGCAGCCGTCTGCAGGAGCCCCGGGAGCCTCCTCAACAAGGCCGCCAGGAATGCGCCGCCAGCCCATAGCAATGGCAAAGGCGGGACCGTGCCCTGCGGCACAGCGCTTCTTCAGCCTGCCCCCTGGCAAGGGCCCGGGAGCACTGGTTCCTGTCACCTGGCTAAAGGAGCCTCCCCAGCCCTGCTTACAGGGACCTGGGAGGGGCTGCTCCTGGGGACAAAGGGCGCTGCAAAAGGTCCTGACACGTGCCCCGAGTACAGGGCCCGCACGCTGGCAGCTCACCAGCACCACCGGCAGCGTGGGCGCCCGCCCAGGCCCTGGCTACAGGTGGGTCACGCTGCCCACGCTGCCGCTAAGGGGCTTGGCGCCGTCCTCAGAAAGCAGGGGCAAGGCCGGATGCTTTCTCCACCCGTGCATTTTGGGCACCCGCCTGTGGCTGCACAGAGCTCCTCTTTCCCTCCTGGGAAGTCTAAGCTACACTGCTCTATTTCTAAAGGTGGGGCTAAAGCACAAGCACGCTTCCTCACTCACACCAACTTAGGGGAACACAGGGAAGGGGAACACAGGAGAGGGGAAGACAGTCCCAGAAGAGGGAGCAAGTTCTGTGCAGCCAACCTGCTCTAGGGAGCCATTCCTAATGCAGAGCGGGACGAGAAAGCATCAGACCTGCCCCGTGCAGGTCTCAGAGGAGGCCACAGGGCCTGAGGCGCTTCAGGGCTGGAAAAGGAAAACAGGCTGTGACACGCCCCGAGTACAGGGGGTCACGCTGGGCCGGGGGCAGCGGCAGGCAGAAAGCTGCCGGGGCTGAGGAAAAGCCCTGCCCTACCCTGCTTACAGGGGAGCTGGGCTGGGGGCCGGGCGAGCTCCGTTTCCCCCCCTCAGGTGCGGAGACAGGGGCTCTCACCCTCCTTACAGGGTTGCCCCTCTCTCCGGGCAGCCAAAGGAGCACAACGGCAAAAGGCCAACCACAGCAAAGACCAGCCCTGCACGCAGGGAGGTCGCCCAGCGCAAAGCCGGCCGCGGCATCCTGAAGGTGCCCTGGCCTGGAGAAGCCCTTTGCCCAGAGGGCCCTTTGTGCTCCTCTTCAGCTCCAAGCTCGCTCTTGCCGCGCCGTTCCACACTTGAGCTCGAAGACACTGCCGCTCTTGCCTCGTGGTCCCACGGCTTCTGCCAATGGACGACGACACACTCAGGCCTGAGAAGCTCCAGACCCTGTGCCTGAAGGGAACCGCCACCCAACAGCCCACAGGGACATCCTCAAGCAGCCACCCACAGATGCCCTGGCTACCCAAAAGCCCCCAACCTCAGCTCCAAGCTGCTGCTCCTACCTCGCTGTTCCACTCCTGAGCTCAAAGAAGCCAATGCTGAAGCTTGCTCTTGCCTCGCCGTTCCACTCTTGAGCCCGCAGACGCCGCTCCTGCGGCTCGCTCTTGCCTCACCGTCCCAGGGCTTCTGCAAACGTTGACAAGAAATCAATCAGGCTAGAGAGACTCCATCTCCCAAAGGGAACCTCGATCCAACAGCCCCACAGGGAGATCCTCACGCCACCAACCACACAGCCCCGCAGCTGCCCAAAAGCCTCCAACCTGAGCTGCATTCACCATGGCGACGTCCGGCGCAGTCCCACGCCGCGCTGGGAGCCGGGCCCTCTGGGCAAATGAAGCTGGGCATGCAAAGCAGCGGCCAAGAGGCTGCAGCCCTGCTTACAGGGGGCTCAAGCCGCTGCCTGGACTGCAAAGTGCCCGGGACTCCAGAGCACTGGCCCCGACTTACAGGGCAGCTCTGGCCCGCAGGGCCTATGGAGGCTCCTTTTCTCCAGTTCCGGGGCGCTCCCCGCTAACGGGGCGGGCGCCCCAGGCAGGCTGCCAGCTGAAGGGAGCACAAAGGCTCCCAGACCCGCAGCCTGCTTACAGGCCGGTCCACACCCAGGGAGCCACGGAGCTCGGCCTTCCCCCAAGGCAACAGGAACCAGACTCTAGGGTCAGGCAGTGGAGCCCACGGCCTAAAGCCGCGTGGCCCCAGGGCCCGCCAGCCCAGCCCCGAGGACGGGGAGGGCACACGCCCGGCCCCATGACTCCTGGCCCCACGCCTCTGAAAGGCCGGGGCCAGGGATACCCGCCTGATTACAGGGGGTCCCTCCAACCGCCCGCCGAGGCCAGGGGACGCACAAAACCCCACTTACGGGGCCGCCCCCTGCTGCCCGGCACCCCCCAACAAGCGCTACGGAGCACGGGCTGCGGCCTGCGCCCCACTTAGGGACAGGCCGCAGCCCGGCCGCAGCGCGGCAACGCAGCCGTCTGCAGGAGCCCCGGGAGCCTCCTCAACAAGGCCGCCAGGAATGCGCCGCCAGCCCATAGCAATGGCAAAGGCGGGACCGTGCCCTGCGGCACAGCGCTTCTTCAGCCTGCCCCCTGGCAAGGGCCCGGGAGCACTGGTTCCTGTCACCTGGCTAAAGGAGCCTCCCCAGCCCTGCTTACAGGGACCTGGGAGGGGCTGCTCCTGGGGACAAAGGGCGCTGCAAAAGGTCCTGACACGTGCCCCGAGTACAGGGCCCGCACGCTGGCAGCTCACCAGCACCACCGGCAGCGTGGGCGCCCGCCCAGGCCCTGGCTACAGGTGGGTCACGCTGCCCACGCTGCCGCTAAGGGGCTTGGCGCCGTCCTCAGAAAGCAGGGGCAAGGCCGGATGCTTTCTCCACCCGTGCATTTTGGGCACCCGCCTGTGGCTGCACAGAGCTCCTCTTTCCCTCCTGGGAAGTCTAAGCTACACTGCTCTATTTCTAAAGGTGGGGCTAAAGCACAAGCACGCTTCCTCACTCACACCAACTTAGGGGAACACAGGGAAGGGGAACACAGGAGAGGGGAAGACAGTCCCAGAAGAGGGAGCAAGTTCTGTGCAGCCAACCTGCTCTAGGGAGCCATTCCTAATGCAGAGCGGGACGAGAAAGCATCAGACCTGCCCCGTGCAGGTCTCAGAGGAGGCCACAGGGCCTGAGGCGCTTCAGGGCTGGAAAAGGAAAACAGGCTGTGACACGCCCCGAGTACAGGGGGTCACGCTGGGCCGGGGGCAGGGGCAGGCAGAAAGCTGCCGGGGCTGAGGAAAAGCCCTGCCCTACCCTGCTTACAGGGGAGCTGGGCTGGGGGCCGGGCGAGCTCCGTTTCCCCCCCTCAGGTGCGGAGACAGGGGCTCTCACCCTCCTTACAGGGTTGCCCCTCTCTCCGGGCAGCCAAAGGAGCACAACGGCAAAAGGCCAACCACAGCAAAGACCAGCCCTGCACGCAGGGAGGTCGCCCAGCGCAAAGCCGGCCGCGGCATCCTGAAGGTGCCCTGGCCTGGAGAAGCCCTTTGCCCAGAGGGCCCTTTGTGCTCCTCTTCAGCTCCAAGCTCGCTCTTGCCGCGCCGTTCCACACTTGAGCTCGAAGACACTGCCGCTCTTGCCTCGTGGTCCCACGGCTTCTGCCAATGGACGACGACACACTCAGGCCTGAGAAGCTCCAGACCCTGTGCCTGAAGGGAACCGCCACCCAACAGCCCACAGGGACATCCTCAAGCAGCCACCCACAGATGCCCTGGCTACCCAAAAGCCCCCAACCTCAGCTCCAAGCTGCTGCTCCTACCTCGCTGTTCCACTCCTGAGCTCAAAGAAGCCAATGCTGAAGCTTGCTCTTGCCTCGCCGTTCCACTCTTGAGCCCGCAGACGCCGCTCCGGCGGCTCAATCTTGCCTCGCCGTTCCACTCTTGAGCCCGCAGACGCCGCTCCTGCGGCTCAATCTTGCCTCGCCGTTCCACTCTTGAGCCCGCAGACGCCGCTCCGGCGGCTCGATCTTGCCTCGCCGTTCCACTCTTGAGCCCGCAGACGCCGCTCCGGCGGCTCGATCTTGCCTCGCCGTTCCACTCTTGAGCTCGCAGACGCTGCTCCGGCGGCTCGCTCTTGCCTCGCCGTTCCACTCTTGAGCCCGCAGACGCCGCTCCGGCGGCTCGATCTTGCCTCGCCGTTCCACTCTTGAGCTCGCAGACGCTGCTCCGGCGGCTCGCTCTTGCCTCGCCGTCCCAGGGCTTCTGCAAACGTTGACAAGAAATCAATCAGGCTAGAGAGACTCCATCTCCCAAAGGGAACCTCGATCCAACAGCCCCACAGGGAGATCCTCACACCACCACCCACACAGCCCCGCAGCTGCCCAAAAGCCTCCAACCTGAGCTGCACTCACCATGGCGACGTCCTGCGCAGTCCCACGCCGCGCTGGGAGCCGGGCCCTCTGGGCAAATGAAGCTGGGCATGCAAAGCAGCGGCCAAGAGGCTGCAGCCCTGCTTACAGGGGGCTCAAGCCGCTGCCCGGACTGCAAAGTGCCCGGGACTCCAGAGCACTGGCCCCGACTTACAGGGCAGCTCTGGCCCGCAGGGCCTATGGAGGCTCCTTTTCTCCAGTTCCGGGGCGCTCCCCGCTAACGGGGCGGGCGCCCCAGGCAGGCTGCCAGCTGAAGGGAGCACAAAGGCTCCCAGACCCGCAGCCTGCTTACAGGCCGGTCCACACCCAGGGAGCCACGGAGCTCGGCCTTCCCCCAAGGCAACAGGAACCAGACTCTAGGGTCAGGCAGTGGAGCCCACGGCCTAAAGCCGCGTGGCCCCAGGGCCCGCCAGCCCAGCCCCGAGGACGGGGAGGGCACACGCCCGGCCCCATGACTCCTGGCCCCACGCCTCTGAAAGGCCGGGGCCAGGGATACCCGCCTGATTACAGGGGGTCCCTCCAACCGCCCGCCGAGGCCAGGGGACGCACAAAACCCCACTTACGGGGCCGCCCCCTGCTGCCCGGCACCCCCCAACAAGCGCTACGGAGCACGGGCTGCGGCCTGCGCCCCACTTAGGGACAGGCCGCAGCCCGGCCGCAGCGCGGCAACGCAGCCGTCTGCAGGAGCCCCGGGAGCCTCCTCAACAAGGCCGCCAGGAATGCGCCGCCAGCCCATAGCAATGGCAAAGGCGGGACCGTGCCCTGCGGCACAGCGCTTCTTCAGCCTGCCCCCTGGCAAGGGCCCGGGAGCACTGGTTCCTGTCACCTGGCTAAAGGAGCCTCCCCAGCCCTGCTTACAGGGACCTGGGAGGGGCTGCTCCTGGGGACAAAGGGCGCTGCAAAAGGTCCTGACACGTGCCCCGAGTACAGGGCCCGCACGCTGGCAGCTCACCAGCACCACCGGCAGCGTGGGCGCCCGCCCAGGCCCTGGCTACAGGTGGGTCACGCTGCCCACGCTGCCGCTAAGGGGCTTGGCGCCGTCCTCAGAAAGCAGGGGCAAGGCCGGATGCTTTCTCCACCCGTGCATTTTGGGCACCCGCCTGTGGCTGCACAGAGCTCCTCTTTCCCTCCTGGGAAGTCTAAGCTACACTGCTCTATTTCTAAAGGTGGGGCTAAAGCACAAGCACGCTTCCTCACTCACACCAACTTAGGGGAACACAGGGAAGGGGAACACAGGAGAGGGGAAGACAGTCCCAGAAGAGGGAGCAAGTTCTGTGCAGCCAACCTGCTCTAGGGAGCCATTCCTAATGCAGAGCGGGACGAGAAAGCATCAGACCTGCCCCGTGCAGGTCTCAGAGGAGGCCACAGGGCCTGAGGCGCTTCAGGGCTGGAAAAGGAAAACAGGCTGTGACACGCCCCGAGTACAGGGGGTCACGCGGGGCCGGGGGCAGCGGCAGGCAGAAAGCTGCCGGGGCTGAGGAAAAGCCCTGCCCTACCCTGCTTACAGGGGAGCTGGGCTGGGGGCCGGGCGAGCTCCGTTTCCCCCCCTCAGGTGCGGAGACAGGGGCTCTCACCCTCCTTACAGGGTTGCCCCTCTCTCCGGGCAGCCAAAGGAGCACAACGGCAAAAGGCCAACCACAGCAAAGACCAGCCCTGCACGCAGGGAGGTCGCCCAGCGCAAAGCCGGCCGCGGCATCCTGAAGGTGCCCTGGCCTGGAGAAGCCCTTTGCCCAGAGGGCCCTTTGTGCTCCTCTTCAGCTCCAAGCTCGCTCTTGCCGCGCCGTTCCACACTTGAGCTCGAAGACACTGCCGCTCTTGCCTCGTGGTCCCACGGCTTCTGCCAATGGACGACGACACACTCAGGCCTGAGAAGCTCCAGACCCTGTGCCTGAAGGGAACCGCCACCCAACAGCCCCACAGGGACATCCTCAAGCAGCCACCCACAGATGCCCTGGCTACCCAAAAGCCCCCAACCTCAGCTCCAAGCTGCTGCTCCTACCTCGCTGTTCCACTCCTGAGCTCAAAGAAGCCAATGCTGAAGCTTGCTCTTGCCTCGCCGTTCCACTCTTGAGCCCGCAGACGCCGCTCCGGCGGCTCGATCTTGCCTCGCCGTTCCACTCTTGAGCCCGCAGACGCCGCTCCGGCGGCTCGATCTTGCCTCGCCGTTCCACTCTTGAGCCCGCAGACGCCGCTCCTGCGGCTCGATCTTGCCTCGCCGTTCCACTCTTGAGCCCGCAGACGCCGCTCCTGCGGCTCGCTCTTGCCTCACCGTCCCAGGGCTTCTGCAAACGTTGACAAGAAATCAATCAGGCTAGAGAGACTCCATCTCCCAAAGGGAACCTCGATCCAACAGCCCCACAGGGAGATCCTCACGCCACCAACCACACAGCCCCGCAGCTGCCCAAAAGCCTCCAACCTGAGCTGCATTCACCATGGCGACGTCCGGCGCAGTCCCACGCCGCGCTGGGAGCCGGGCCCTCTGGGCAAATGAAGCTGGGCATGCAAAGCAGCGGCCAAGAGGCTGCAGCCCTGCTTACAGGGGGCTCAAGCCGCTGCCTGGACTGCAAAGTGCCCGGGACTCCAGAGCACTGGCCCCGACTTACAGGGCAGCTCTGGCCCGCAGGGCCTATGGAGGCTCCTTTTCTCCAGTTCCGGGGCGCTCCCCGCTAACGGGGCGGGCGCCCCAGGCAGGCTGCCAGCTGAAGGGAGCACAAAGGCTCCCAGACCCGCAGCCTGCTTACAGGCCGGTCCACACCCAGGGAGCCACGGAGCTCGGCCTTCCCCCAAGGCAACAGGAACCAGACTCTAGGGTCAGGCAGTGGAGCCCACGGCCTAAAGCCGCGTGGCCCCAGGGCCCGCCAGCCCAGCCCCGAGGACGGGGAGGGCACACGCCCGGCCCCATGACTCCTGGCCCCACGCCTCTGAAAGGCCGGGGCCAGGGATACCCGCCTGATTACAGGGGGTCCCTCCAACCGCCCGCCGAGGCCAGGGGACGCACAAAACCCCACTTACGGGGCTGCCCCCTGCTGCCCGGCACCCCCCAACAAGCGCTACGGAGCACGGGCTGCGGCCTGCGCCCCACTTAGGTACAGGCCGCAGCCCGGCCGCAGCACGGCAACGCAGCCGTCTGCAGGAGCCCCGGGAGCCTCCTCAACAAGGCCGCCAGGAATGCGCCGCCAGCCCATAGCAATGGCAAAGGCGGGACCGTGCCCTGCGGCACAGCGCTTCTTCAGCCTGCCCCCTGGCAAGGGCCCGGGAGCACTGGTTCCTGTCACCTGGCTAAAGGAGCCTCCCCAGCCCTGCTTACAGGGACCTGGGAGGGGCTGCTCCTGGGGACAAAGGGCGCTGCAAAAGGTCCTGACACGTGCCCCGAGTACAGGGCCCGCACGCTGGCAGCTCACCAGCACCACCGGCAGCGTGGGCGCCCGCCCAGGCCCTGGCTACAGGTGGGTCACGCTGCCCACGCTGCCGCTAAGGGGCTTGGCGCCGTCCTCAGAAAGCAGGGGCAAGGCCGGATGCTTTCTCCACCCGTGCATTTTGGGCACCCGCCTGTGGCTGCACAGAGCTCCTCTTTCCCTCCTGGGAAGTCTAAGCTACACTGCTCTATTTCTAAAGGTGGGGCTAAAGCACAAGCACGCTTCCTCACTCACACCAACTTAGGGGAACACAGGGAAGGGGAACACAGGAGAGGGGAAGACAGTCCCAGAAGAGGGAGCAAGTTCTGTGCAGCCAACCTGCTCTAGGGAGCCATTCCTAATGCAGAGCGGGACGAGAAAGCATCAGACCTGCCCCGTGCAGGTCTCAGAGGAGGCCACAGGGCCTGAGGCGCTTCAGGGCTGGAAAAGGAAAACAGGCTGTGACACGCCCCGAGTACAGGGGGTCACGCTGGGCCGGGGGCAGGGGCAGGCAGAAAGCTGCCGGGGCTGAGGAAAAGCCCTGCCCTACCCTGCTTACAGGGGAGCTGGGCTGGGGGCCGGGCGAGCTCCGTTTCCCCCCCTCAGGTGCGGAGACAGGGGCTCTCACCCTCCTTACAGGGTTGCCCCTCTCTCCGGGCAGCCAAAGGAGCACAACGGCAAAAGGCCAACCACAGCAAAGACCAGCCCTGCACGCAGGGAGGTCGCCCAGCGCAAAGCCGGCCGCGGCATCCTGAAGGTGCCCTGGCCTGGAGAAGCCCTTTGCCCAGAGGGCCCTTTGTGCTCCTCTTCAGCTCCAAGCTCGCTCTTGCCGCGCCGTTCCACACTTGAGCTCGAAGACACTGCCGCTCTTGCCTCGTGGTCCCACGGCTTCTGCCAATGGACGACGACACACTCAGGCCTGAGAAGCTCCAGACCCTGTGCCTGAAGGGAACCGCCACCCAACAGCCCACAGGGACATCCTCAAGCAGCCACCCACAGATGCCCTGGCTACCCAAAAGCCCCCAACCTCAGCTCCAAGCTGCTGCTCCTACCTCGCTGTTCCACTCCTGAGCTCAAAGAAGCCAATGCTGAAGCTTGCTCTTGCCTCGCCGTTCCACTCTTGAGCCCGCAGACGCCGCTCCGGCGGCTCAATCTTGCCTCGCCGTTCCACTCTTGAGCCCGCAGACGCCGCTCCTGCGGCTCAATCTTGCCTCGCCGTTCCACTCTTGAGCCCGCAGACGCCGCTCCGGCGGCTCGATCTTGCCTCGCCGTTCCACTCTTGAGCCCGCAGACGCCGCTCCGGCGGCTCGATCTTGCCTCGCCGTTCCACTCTTGAGCTCGCAGACGCTGCTCCGGCGGCTCGCTCTTGCCTCGCCGTTCCACTCTTGAGCCCGCAGACGCCGCTCCGGCGGCTCGATCTTGCCTCGCCGTTCCACTCTTGAGCTCGCAGACGCTGCTCCGGCGGCTCGCTCTTGCCTCGCCGTCCCAGGGCTTCTGCAAACGTTGACAAGAAATCAATCAGGCTAGAGAGACTCCATCTCCCAAAGGGAACCTCGATCCAACAGCCCCACAGGGAGATCCTCACACCACCACCCACACAGCCCCGCAGCTGCCCAAAAGCCTCCAACCTGAGCTGCACTCACCATGGCGACGTCCTGCGCAGTCCCACGCCGCGCTGGGAGCCGGGCCCTCTGGGCAAATGAAGCTGGGCATGCAAAGCAGCGGCCAAGAGGCTGCAGCCCTGCTTACAGGGGGCTCAAGCCGCTGCCCGGACTGCAAAGTGCCCGGGACTCCAGAGCACTGGCCCCGACTTACAGGGCAGCTCTGGCCCGCAGGGCCTATGGAGGCTCCTTTTCTCCAGTTCCGGGGCGCTCCCCGCTAACGGGGCGGGCGCCCCAGGCAGGCTGCCAGCTGAAGGGAGCACAAAGGCTCCCAGACCCGCAGCCTGCTTACAGGCCGGTCCACACCCAGGGAGCCACGGAGCTCGGCCTTCCCCCAAGGCAACAGGAACCAGACTCTAGGGTCAGGCAGTGGAGCCCACGGCCTAAAGCCGCGTGGCCCCAGGGCCCGCCAGCCCAGCCCCGAGGACGGGGAGGGCACACGCCCGGCCCCATGACTCCTGGCCCCACGCCTCTGAAAGGCCGGGGCCAGGGATACCCGCCTGATTACAGGGGGTCCCTCCAACCGCCCGCCGAGGCCAGGGGACGCACAAAACCCCACTTACGGGGCCGCCCCCTGCTGCCCGGCACCCCCCAACAAGCGCTACGGAGCACGGGCTGCGGCCTGCGCCCCACTTAGGGACAGGCCGCAGCCCGGCCGCAGCGCGGCAACGCAGCCGTCTGCAGGAGCCCCGGGAGCCTCCTCAACAAGGCCGCCAGGAACGCGCCGCCAGCCCATAGCAATGGCAAAGGCGGGACCGTGCCCTGCGGCACAGCGCTTCTTCAGCCTGCCCCCTGGCAAGGGCCCGGGAGCACTGGTTCCTGTCACCTGGCTAAAGGAGCCTCCCCAGCCCTGCTTACAGGGACCTGGGAGGGGCTGCTCCTGGGGACAAAGGGCGCTGCAAAAGGTCCTGACACGTGCCCCGAGTACAGGGCCCGCACGCTGGCAGCTCACCAGCACCACCGGCAGCGTGGGCGCCCGCCCAGGCCCTGGCTACAGGTGGGTCACGCTGCCCACGCTGCCGCTAAGGGGCTTGGCGCCGTCCTCAGAAAGCAGGGGCAAGGCCGGATGCTTTCTCCACCCGTGCATTTTGGGCACCCGCCTGTGGCTGCACAGAGCTCCTCTTTCCCTCCTGGGAAGTCTAAGCTACACTGCTCTATTTCTAAAGGTGGGGCTAAAGCACAAGCACGCTTCCTCACTCACACCAACTTAGGGGAACACAGGGAAGGGGAACACAGGAGAGGGGAAGACAGTCCCAGAAGAGGGAGCAAGTTCTGTGCAGCCAACCTGCTCTAGGGAGCCATTCCTAATGCAGAGCGGGACGAGAAAGCATCAGACCTGCCCCGTGCAGGTCTCAGAGGAGGCCACAGGGCCTGAGGCGCTTCAGGGCTGGAAAAGGAAAACAGGCTGTGACACGCCCCGAGTACAGGGGGTCACGCTGGGCCGGGGGCAGGGGCAGGCAGAAAGCTGCCGGGGCTGAGGAAAAGCCCTGCCCTACCCTGCTTACAGGGGAGCTGGGCTGGGGGCCGGGCGAGCTCCGTTTCCCCCCCTCAGGTGCGGAGACAGGGGCTCTCACCCTCCTTACAGGGTTGCCCCTCTCTCCGGGCAGCCAAAGGAGCACAACGGCAAAAGGCCAACCACAGCAAAGACCAGCCCTGCACGCAGGGAGGTCGCCCAGCGCAAAGCCGGCCGCGGCATCCTGAAGGTGCCCTGGCCTGGAGAAGCCCTTTGCCCAGAGGGCCCTTTGTGCTCCTCTTCAGCTCCAAGCTCGCTCTTGCCGCGCCGTTCCACACTTGAGCTCGAAGACACTGCCGCTCTTGCCTCGTGGTCCCACGGCTTCTGCCAATGGACGACGACACACTCAGGCCTGAGAAGCTCCAGACCCTGTGCCTGAAGGGAACCGCCACCCAACAGCCCCACAGGGACATCCTCAAGCAGCCACCCACAGATGCCCTGGCTACCCAAAAGCCCCCAACCTCAGCTCCAAGCTGCTGCTCCTACCTCGCTGTTCCACTCCTGAGCTCAAAGAAGCCAATGCTGAAGCTTGCTCTTGCCTCGCCGTTCCACTCTTGAGCCCGCAGACGCCGCTCCGGCGGCTCGATCTTGCCTCGCCGTTCCACTCTTGAGCCCGCAGACGCCGCTCCGGCGGCTCGATCTTGCCTCGCCGTTCCACTCTTGAGCCCGCAGACGCCGCTCCTGCGGCTCGATCTTGCCTCGCCGTTCCACTCTTGAGCCCGCAGACGCCGCTCCTGCGGCTCGCTCTTGCCTCACCGTCCCAGGGCTTCTGCAAACGTTGACAAGAAATCAATCAGGCTAGAGAGACTCCATCTCCCAAAGGGAACCTCGATCCAACAGCCCCACAGGGAGATCCTCACGCCACCAACCACACAGCCCCGCAGCTGCCCAAAAGCCTCCAACCTGAGCTGCATTCACCATGGCGACGTCCGGCGCAGTCCCACGCCGCGCTGGGAGCCGGGCCCTCTGGGCAAATGAAGCTGGGCATGCAAAGCAGCGGCCAAGAGGCTGCAGCCCTGCTTACAGGGGGCTCAAGCCGCTGCCTGGACTGCAAAGTGCCCGGGACTCCAGAGCACTGGCCCCGACTTACAGGGCAGCTCTGGCCCGCAGGGCCTATGGAGGCTCCTTTTCTCCAGTTCCGGGGCGCTCCCCGCTAACGGGGCGGGCGCCCCAGGCAGGCTGCCAGCTGAAGGGAGCACAAAGGCTCCCAGACCCGCAGCCTGCTTACAGGCCGGTCCACACCCAGGGAGCCACGGAGCTCGGCCTTCCCCCAAGGCAACAGGAACCAGACTCTAGGGTCAGGCAGTGGAGCCCACGGCCTAAAGCCGCGTGGCCCCAGGGCCCGCCAGCCCAGCCCCGAGGACGGGGAGGGCACACGCCCGGCCCCATGACTCCTGGCCCCACACCTCTGAAAGGCCGGGGCCAGGGATACCCGCCTGATTACAGGGGGTCCCTCCAACCGCCCGCCGAGGCCAGGGGACGCACAAAACCCCACTTACGGGGCCGCCCCCTGCTGCCCGGCACCCCCCAACAAGCGCTACGGAGCACGGGCTGCGGCCTGCGCCCCACTTAGGTACAGGCCGCAGCCCGGCCGCAGCGCGGCAACGCAGCCGTCTGCAGGAGCCCCGGGAGCCTCCTCAACAAGGCCGCCAGGAATGCGCCGCCAGCCCATAGCAATGGCAAAGGCGGGACCGTGCCCTGCGGCACAGCGCTTCTTCAGCCTGCCCCCTGGCAAGGGCCCGGGAACACTGGTTCCTGTCACCTGGCTAAAGGAGCCTCCCCAGCCCTGCTTACAGGGACCTGGGAGGGGCTGCTCCTGGGGACAAAGGGCGCTGCAAAAGGTCCTGACACGTGCCCCGAGTACAGGGCCCGCACGCTGGCAGCTCACCAGCACCACCGGCAGCGTGGGCGCCCGCCCAGGCCCTGGCTACAGGTGGGTCACGCTGCCCACGCTGCCGCTAAGGGGCTTGGCGCCGTCCTCAGAAAGCAGGGGCAAGGCCGGATGCTTTCTCCACCCGTGCATTTTGGGCACCCGCCTGTGGCTGCACAGAGCTCCTCTTTCCCTCCTGGGAAGTCTAAGCTACACTGCTCTATTTCTAAAGGTGGGGCTAAAGCACAAGCACGCTTCCTCACTCACACCAACTTAGGGGAACACAGGGAAGGGGAACACAGGAGAGGGGAAGACAGTCCCAGAAGAGGGAGCAAGTTCTGTGCAGCCAACCTGCTCTAGGGAGCCATTCCTAATGCAGAGCGGGACGAGAAAGCATCAGACCTGCCCCGTGCAGGTCTCAGAGGAGGCCACAGGGCCTGAGGCGCTTCAGGGCTGGAAAAGGAAAACAGGCTGTGACACGCCCCGAGTACAGGGGGTCACGCTGGGCCGGGGGCAGCGGCAGGCAGAAAGCTGCCGGGGCTGAGGAAAAGCCCTGCCCTACCCTGCTTACAGGGGAGCTGGGCTGGGGGCCGGGCGAGCTCCGTTTCCCCCCCTCAGGTGCGGAGACAGGGGCTCTCACCCTCCTTACAGGGTTGCCCCTCTCTCCGGGCAGCCAAAGGAGCACAACGGCAAAAGGCCAACCACAGCAAAGACCAGCCCTGCACGCAGGGAGGTCGCCCAGCGCAAAGCCGGCCGCGGCATCCTGAAGGTGCCCTGGCCTGGAGAAGCCCTTTGCCCAGAGGGCCCTTTGTGCTCCTCTTCAGCTCCAAGCTCGCTCTTGCCGCGCCGTTCCACACTTGAGCTCGAAGACACTGCCGCTCTTGCCTCGTGGTCCCACGGCTTCTGCCAATGGACGACGACACACTCAGGCCTGAGAAGCTCCAGACCCTGTGCCTGAAGGGAACCGCCACCCAACAGCCCACAGGGACATCCTCAAGCAGCCACCCACAGATGCCCTGGCTACCCAAAAGCCCCCAACCTCAGCTCCAAGCTGCTGCTCCTACCTCGCTGTTCCACTCCTGAGCTCAAAGAAGCCAATGCTGAAGCTTGCTCTTGCCTCGCCGTTCCACTCTTGAGCCCGCAGACGCCGCTCCGGCGGCTCAATCTTGCCTCGCCGTTCCACTCTTGAGCCCGCAGACGCCGCTCCTGCGGCTCAATCTTGCCTCGCCGTTCCACTCTTGAGCCCGCAGACGCCGCTCCGGCGGCTCGATCTTGCCTCGCCGTTCCACTCTTGAGCCCGCAGACGCCGCTCCGGCGGCTCGATCTTGCCTCGCCGTCCCAGGGCTTCTGCAAACGTTGACAAGAAATCAATCAGGCTAGAGAGACTCCATCTCCCAAAGGGAACCTCGATCCAACAGCCCCACAGGGAGATCCTCACACCACCACCCACACAGCCCCGCAGCTGCCCAAAAGCCTCCAACCTGAGCTGCACTCACCATGGCGACGTCCGGCGCAGTCCCACGCCGCGCTGGGAGCCGGGCCCTCTGGGCAAATGAAGCTGGGCATGCAAAGCAGCGGCCAAGAGGCTGCAGCCCTGCTTACAGGGGGCTCAAGCCGCTGCCTGGACTGCAAAGTGCCCGGGACTCCAGAGCACTGGCCCCGACTTACAGGGCAGCTCTGGCCCGCAGGGCCTATG
The DNA here is from genome assembly GCF_036417665.1 of Passer domesticus. Lineage (NCBI taxonomy): Eukaryota > Metazoa > Chordata > Aves > Passeriformes > Passeridae > Passer > Passer domesticus. The sequence goes on along the minus strand of NC_087478.1, from coordinate 82,903,699 downwards.
GAGGCTCCTTTTCTCCAGTTCCGGGGCGCTCCCCGCTAACGGGGCGGGCGCCCCAGGCAGGCTGCCAGCTGAAGGGAGCACAAAGGCTCCCAGACCCGCAGCCTGCTTACAGGCCGGTCCACACCCAGGGAGCCACGGAGCTCGGCCTTCCCCCAAGGCAACAGGAACCAGACTCTAGGGTCAGGCAGTGGAGCCCACGGCCTAAAGCCGCGTGGCCCCAGGGCCCGCCAGCCCAGCCCCGAGGACGGGGAGGGCACACGCCCGGCCCCATGACTCCTGGCCCCACACCTCTGAAAGGCCGGGGCCAGGGATACCCGCCTGATTACAGGGGGTCCCTCCAACCGCCCGCCGAGGCCAGGGGACGCACAAAACCCCACTTACGGGGCCGCCCCCTGCTGCCCGGCACCCCCCAACAAGCGCTACGGAGCACGGGCTGCGGCCTGCGCCCCACTTAGGGACAGGCCGCAGCCCGGCCGCAGCGCGGCAACGCAGCCGTCTGCAGGAGCCCCGGGAGCCTCCTCAACAAGGCCGCCAGGAACGCGCCGCCAGCCCATAGCAATGGCAAAGGCGGGACCGTGCCCTGCGGCACAGCGCTTCTTCAGCCTGCCCCCTGGCAAGGGCCCGGGAGCACTGGTTCCTGTCACCTGGCTAAAGGAGCCTCCCCAGCCCTGCTTACAGGGACCTGGGAGGGGCTGCTCCTGGGGACAAAGGGCGCTGCAAAAGGTCCTGACACGTGCCCCGAGTACAGGGCCCGCACGCTGGCAGCTCACCAGCACCACCGGCAGCGTGGGCGCCCGCCCAGGCCCTGGCTACAGGTGGGTCACGCTGCCCACGCTGCCGCTAAGGGGCTTGGCGCCGTCCTCAGAAAGCAGGGGCAAGGCCGGATGCTTTCTCCACCCGTGCATTTTGGGCACCCGCCTGTGGCTGCACAGAGCTCCTCTTTCCCTCCTGGGAAGTCTAAGCTACACTGCTCTATTTCTAAAGGTGGGGCTAAAGCACAAGCACGCTTCCTCACTCACACCAACTTAGGGGAACACAGGGAAGGGGAACACAGGAGAGGGGAAGACAGTCCCAGAAGAGGGAGCAAGTTCTGTGCAGCCAACCTGCTCTAGGGAGCCATTCCTAATGCAGAGCGGGACGAGAAAGCATCAGACCTGCCCCGTGCAGGTCTCAGAGGAGGCCACAGGGCCTGAGGCGCTTCAGGGCTGGAAAAGGAAAACAGGCTGTGACACGCCCCGAGTACAGGGGGTCACGCTGGGCCGGGGGCAGCGGCAGGCAGAAAGCTGCCGGGGCTGAGGAAAAGCCCTGCCCTACCCTGCTTACAGGGGAGCTGGGCTGGGGGCCGGGCGAGCTCCGTTTCCCCCCCTCAGGTGCGGAGACAGGGGCTCTCACCCTCCTTACAGGGTTGCCCCTCTCTCCGGGCAGCCAAAGGAGCACAACGGCAAAAGGCCAACCACAGCAAAGACCAGCCCTGCACGCAGGGAGGTCGCCCAGCGCAAAGCCGGCCGCGGCATCCTGAAGGTGCCCTGGCCTGGAGAAGCCCTTTGCCCAGAGGGCCCTTTGTGCTCCTCTTCAGCTCCAAGCTCGCTCTTGCCGCGCCGTTCCACACTTGAGCTCGAAGACACTGCCGCTCTTGCCTCGTGGTCCCACGGCTTCTGCCAATGGACGACGACACACTCAGGCCTGAGAAGCTCCAGACCCTGTGCCTGAAGGGAACCGCCACCCAACAGCCCCACAGGGACATCCTCAAGCAGCCACCCACAGATGCCCTGGCTACCCAAAAGCCCCCAACCTCAGCTCCAAGCTGCTGCTCCTACCTCGCTGTTCCACTCCTGAGCTCAAAGAAGCCAATGCTGAAGCTTGCTCTTGCCTCGCCGTTCCACTCTTGAGCCCGCAGACGCCGCTCCGGCGGCTCGATCTTGCCTCGCCGTTCCACTCTTGAGCCCGCAGACGCCGCTCCGGCGGCTCGATCTTGCCTCGCCGTTCCACTCTTGAGCCCGCAGACGCCGCTCCTGCGGCTCGATCTTGCCTCGCCGTTCCACTCTTGAGCCCGCAGACGCCGCTCCTGCGGCTCGCTCTTGCCTCACCGTCCCAGGGCTTCTGCAAACGTTGACAAGAAATCAATCAGGCTAGAGAGACTCCATCTCCCAAAGGGAACCTCGATCCAACAGCCCCACAGGGAGATCCTCACGCCACCAACCACACAGCCCCGCAGCTGCCCAAAAGCCTCCAACCTGAGCTGCATTCACCATGGCGACGTCCGGCGCAGTCCCACGCCGCGCTGGGAGCCGGGCCCTCTGGGCAAATGAAGCTGGGCATGCAAAGCAGCGGCCAAGAGGCTGCAGCCCTGCTTACAGGGGGCTCAAGCCGCTGCCTGGACTGCAAAGTGCCCGGGACTCCAGAGCACTGGCCCCGACTTACAGGGCAGCTCTGGCCCGCAGGGCCTATGGAGGCTCCTTTTCTCCAGTTCCGGGGCGCTCCCCGCTAACGGGGCGGGCGCCCCAGGCAGGCTGCCAGCTGAAGGGAGCACAAAGGCTCCCAGACCCGCAGCCTGCTTACAGGCCGGTCCACACCCAGGGAGCCACGGAGCTCGGCCTTCCCCCAAGGCAACAGGAACCAGACTCTAGGGTCAGGCAGTGGAGCCCACGGCCTAAAGCCGCGTGGCCCCAGGGCCCGCCAGCCCAGCCCCGAGGACGGGGAGGGCACACGCCCGGCCCCATGACTCCTGGCCCCACACCTCTGAAAGGCCGGGGCCAGGGATACCCGCCTGATTACAGGGGGTCCCTCCAACCGCCCGCCGAGGCCAGGGGACGCACAAAACCCCACTTACGGGGCCGCCCCCTGCTGCCCGGCACCCCCCAACAAGCGCTACGGCGCACGGGCTGCGGCCTGCGCCCCACTTAGGTACAGGCCGCAGCCCGGCCGCAGCGCGGCAACACAGCCGTCTGCAGGAGCCCCGGGAGCCTCCTCAACAAGGCCGCCAGGAATGCGCCGCCAGCCCATAGCAATGGCAAAGGCGGGACCGTGCCCTGCGGCACAGCGCTTCTTCAGCCTGCCCCCTGGCAAGGGCCCGGGAACACTGGTTCCTGTCACCTGGCTAAAGGAGCCTCCCCAGCCCTGCTTACAGGGACCTGGGAGGGGCTGCTCCTGGGGACAAAGGGCGCTGCAAAAGGTCCTGACACGTGCCCCGAGTACAGGGCCCGCACGCTGGCAGCTCACCAGCACCACCGGCAGCGTGGGCGCCCGCCCAGGCCCTGGCTACAGGTGGGTCACGCTGCCCACGCTGCCGCTAAGGGGCTTGGCGCCGTCCTCAGAAAGCAGGGGCAAGGCCGGATGCTTTCTCCACCCGTGCATTTTGGGCACCCGCCTGTGGCTGCACAGAGCTCCTCTTTCCCTCCTGGGAAGTCTAAGCTACACTGCTCTATTTCTAAAGGTGGGGCTAAAGCACAAGCACGCTTCCTCACTCACACCAACTTAGGGGAACACAGGGAAGGGGAACACAGGAGAGGGGAAGACAGTCCCAGAAGAGGGAGCAAGTTCTGTGCAGCCAACCTGCTCTAGGGAGCCATTCCTAATGCAGAGCGGGACGAGAAAGCATCAGACCTGCCCCGTGCAGGTCTCAGAGGAGGCCACAGGGCCTGAGGCGCTTCAGGGCTGGAAAAGGAAAACAGGCTGTGACACGCCCCGAGTACAGGGGGTCACGCGGGGCCGGGGGCAGCGGCAGGCAGAAAGCTGCCGGGGCTGAGGAAAAGCCCTGCCCTACCCTGCTTACAGGGGAGCTGGGCTGGGGGCCGGGCGAGCTCCGTTTCCCCCCCTCAGGTGCGGAGACAGGGGCTCTCACCCTCCTTACAGGGTTGCCCCTCTCTCCGGGCAGCCAAAGGAGCACAACGGCAAAAGGCCAACCACAGCAAAGACCAGCCCTGCACGCAGGGAGGTCGCCCAGCGCAAAGCCGGCCGCGGCATCCTGAAGGTGCCCTGGCCTGGAGAAGCCCTTTGCCCAGAGGGCCCTTTGTGCTCCTCTTCAGCTCCAAGCTCGCTCTTGCCGCGCCGTTCCACACTTGAGCTCGAAGACACTGCCGCTCTTGCCTCGTGGTCCCACGGCTTCTGCCAATGGACGACGACACACTCAGGCCTGAGAAGCTCCAGACCCTGTGCCTGAAGGGAACCGCCACCCAACAGCCCACAGGGACATCCTCAAGCAGCCACCCACAGATGCCCTGGCTACCCAAAAGCCCCCAACCTCAGCTCCAAGCTGCTGCTCCTACCTCGCTGTTCCACTCCTGAGCTCAAAGAAGCCAATGCTGAAGCTTGCTCTTGCCTCGCCGTTCCACTCTTGAGCCCGCAGACGCCGCTCCGGCGGCTCAATCTTGCCTCGCCGTTCCACTCTTGAGCCCGCAGACGCCGCTCCTGCGGCTCGATCTTGCCTCGCCGTTCCACTCTTGAGCCCGCAGACGCCGCTCCGGCGGCTCGATCTTGCCTCGCCGTTCCACTCTTGAGCCCGCAGACGCCGCTCCGGCGGCTCGATCTTGCCTCGCCGTCCCAGGGCTTCTGCAAACGTTGACAAGAAATCAATCAGGCTAGAGAGACTCCATCTCCCAAAGGGAACCTCGATCCAACAGCCCCACAGGGAGATCCTCACACCACCACCCACACAGCCCCGCAGCTGCCCAAAAGCCTCCAACCTGAGCTGCACTCACCATGGCGACGTCCTGCGCAGTCCCACGCCACGCTGGGAGCCGGGCCCTCTGGGCAAATGAAGCTGGGCATGCAAAGCAGCGGCCAAGAGGCTGCAGCCCTGCTTACAGGGGGCTCAAGCCGCTGCCTGGACTGCAAAGTGCCCGGGACTCCAGAGCACTGGCCCCGACTTACAGGGCAGCTCTGGCCCGCAGGGCCTATGGAGGCTCCTTTTCTCCAGTTCCAGGGCGCTCCCCGCTAACGGGGCGGGCGCCCCAGGCAGGCTGCCAGCTGAAGGGAGCACAAAGGCTCCCAGACCCGCAGCCTGCTTACAGGCCGGTCCACACCCAGGGAGCCACGGAGCTCGGCCTTCCCCCAAGGCAACAGGAACCAGACTCTAGGGTCAGGCAGTGGAGCCCACGGCCTAAAGCCGCGTGGCCCCAGGGCCCGCCAGCCCAGCCCCGAGGACGGGGAGGGCACACGCCCGGCCCCATGACTCCTGGCCCCACGCCTCTGAAAGGCCGGGGCCAGGGATACCCGCCTGATTACAGGGGGTCCCTCCAACCGCCCGCCGAGGCCAGGGGACGCACAAAACCCCACTTACGGGGCCGCCCCCTGCTGCCCGGCACCCCCCAACAAGCGCTACGGAGCACGGGCTGCGGCCTGCGCCCCACTTAGGGACAGGCCGCAGCCCGGCCGCAGCGCGGCAACGCAGCCGTCTGCAGGAGCCCCGGGAGCCTCCTCAACAAGGCCGCCAGGAACGCGCCGCCAGCCCATAGCAATGGCAAAGGCGGGACCGTGCCCTGCGGCACAGCGCTTCTTCAGCCTGCCCCCTGGCAAGGGCCCGGGAGCACTGGTTCCTGTCACCTGGCTAAAGGAGCCTCCCCAGCCCTGCTTACAGGGACCTGGGAGGGGCTGCTCCTGGGGACAAAGGGCGCTGCAAAAGGTCCTGACACATGCCCCGAGTACAGGGCCCGCACGCTGGCAGCTCACCAGCACCACCGGCAGCGTGGGCGCCCGCCCAGGCCCTGGCTACAGGTGGGTCACGCTGCCCACGCTGCCGCTAAGGGGCTTGGCGCCGTCCTCAGAAAGCAGGGGCAAGGCCGGATGCTTTCTCCACCCGTGCATTTTGGGCACCCGCCTGTGGCTGCACAGAGCTCCTCTTTCCCTCCTGGGAAGTCTAAGCTACACTGCTCTATTTCTAAAGGTGGGGCTAAAGCACAAGCACGCTTCCTCACTCACACCAACTTAGGGGAACACAGGGAAGGGGAACACAGGAGAGGGGAAGACAGTCCCAGAAGAGGGAGCAAGTTCTGTGCAGCCAACCTGCTCTAGGGAGCCATTCCTAATGCAGAGCGGGACGAGAAAGCATCAGACCTGCCCCGTGCAGGTCTCAGAGGAGGCCACAGGGCCTGAGGCGCTTCAGGGCTGGAAAAGGAAAACAGGCTGTGACACGCCCCGAGTACAGGGGGTCACGCGGGGCCGGGGGCAGGGGCAGACAGAAAGCTGCCGGGGCTGAGGAAAAGCCCTGCCCTACCCTGCTTACAGGGGAGCTGGGCTGGGGGCCGGGCGAGCTCCGTTTCCCCCCCTCAGGTGCGGAGACAGGGGCTCTCACCCTCCTTACAGGGTTGCCCCTCTCTCCGGGCAGCCAAAGGAGCACAACGGCAAAAGGCCAACCACAGCAAAGACCAGCCCTGCACGCAGGGAGGTCGCCCAGCGCAAAGCCGGCCGCGGCATCCTGAAGGTGCCCTGGCCTGGAGAAGCCCTTTGCCCAGAGGGCCCTTTGTGCTCCTCTTCAGCTCCAAGCTCGCTCTTGCCGCGCCGTTCCACACTTGAGCTCGAAGACACTGCCGCTCTTGCCTCGTGGTCCCACGGCTTCTGCCAATGGACGACGACACACTCAGGCCTGAGAAGCTCCAGACCCTGTGCCTGAAGGGAACCGCCACCCAACAGCCCCACAGGGACATCCTCAAGCAGCCACCCACAGATGCCCTGGCTACCCAAAAGCCCCCAACCTCAGCTCCAAGCTGCTGCTCCTACCTCGCTGTTCCACTCCTGAGCTCAAAGAAGCCAATGCTGAAGCTTGCTCTTGCCTCGCCGTTCCACTCTTGAGCCCGCAGACGCCGCTCCGGCGGCTCGATCTTGCCTCGCCGTTCCACTCTTGAGCCCGCAGACGCCGCTCCGGCGGCTCGATCTTGCCTCGCCGTTCCACTCTTGAGCCCGCAGACGCCGCTCCTGCGGCTCGATCTTGCCTCGCCGTTCCACTCTTGAGCCCGCAGACGCCGCTCCTGCGGCTCGCTCTTGCCTCACCGTCCCAGGGCTTCTGCAAACGTTGACAAGAAATCAATCAGGCTAGAGAGACTCCATCTCCCAAAGGGAACCTCGATCCAACAGCCCCACAGGGAGATCCTCACGCCACCACCCACACAGCCCCGCAGCTGCCCAAAAGCCTCCAACCTGAGCTGCATTCACCATGGCGACGTCCTGCGCAGTCCCACGCCGCGCTGGGAGCCGGGCCCTCTGGGCAAATGAAGCTGGGCATGCAAAGCAGCGGCCAAGAGGCTGCAGCCCTGCTTACAGGGGGCTCAAGCCGCTGCCTGGACTGCAAAGTGCCCGGGACTCCAGAGCACTGGCCCCAACTTACAGGGCAGCTCTGGCCCGCAGGGCCTATGGAGGCTCCTTTTCTCCAGTTCCGGGGCGCTCCCCGCTAACGGGGCGGGCGCCCCAGGCAGGCTGCCAGCTGAAGGGAGCACAAAGGCTCCCAGACCCGCAGCCTGCTTACAGGCCGGTCCACACCCAGGGAGCCACGGAGCTCGGCCTTCCCCCAAGGCAACAGGAACCAGACTCTAGGGTCAGGCAGTGGAGCCCACGGCCTAAAGCCGCGTGGCCCCAGGGCCCGCCAGCCCAGCCCCGAGGACGGGGAGGGCACACGCCCGGCCCCATGACTCCTGGCCCCACACCTCTGAAAGGCCGGGGCCAGGGATACCCGCCTGATTACAGGGGGTCCCTCCAACCGCCCGCCGAGGCCAGGGGACGCACAAAACCCCACTTACGGGGCTGCCCCCTGCTGCCCGGCACCCCCCAACAAGCGCTACGGAGCACGGGCTGCGGCCTGCGCCCCACTTAGGTACAGGCCGCAGCCCGGCCGCAGCACGGCAACGCAGCCGTCTGCAGGAGCCCCGGGAGCCTCCTCAACAAGGCCGCCAGGAATGCGCCGCCAGCCCATAGCAATGGCAAAGGCGGGACCGTGCCCTGCGGCACAGCGCTTCTTCAGCCTGCCCCCTGGCAAGGGCCCGGGAGCACTGGTTCCTGTCACCTGGCTAAAGGAGCCTCCCCAGCCCTGCTTACAGGGACCTGGGAGGGGCTGCTCCTGGGGACAAAGGGCGCTGCAAAAGGTCCTGACACGTGCCCCGAGTACAGGGCCCGCACGCTGGCAGCTCACCAGCACCACCGGCAGCGTGGGCGCCCGCCCAGGCCCTGGCTACAGGTGGGTCACGCTGCCCACGCTGCCGCTAAGGGGCTTGGCGCCGTCCTCAGAAAGCAGGGGCAAGGCCGGATGCTTTCTCCACCCGTGCATTTTGGGCACCCGCCTGTGGCTGCACAGAGCTCCTCTTTCCCTCCTGGGAAGTCTAAGCTACACTGCTCTATTTCTAAAGGTGGGGCTAAAGCACAAGCACGCTTCCTCACTCACACCAACTTAGGGGAACACAGGGAAGGGGAACACAGGAGAGGGGAAGACAGTCCCAGAAGAGGGAGCAAGTTCTGTGCAGCCAACCTGCTCTAGGGAGCCATTCCTAATGCAGAGCGGGACGAGAAAGCATCAGACCTGCCCCGTGCAGGTCTCAGAGGAGGCCACAGGGCCTGAGGCGCTTCAGGGCTGGAAAAGGAAAACAGGCTGTGACACGCCCCGAGTACAGGGGGTCACGCGGGGCCGGGGGCAGCGGCAGGCAGAAAGCTGCCGGGGCTGAGGAAAAGCCCTGCCCTACCCTGCTTACAGGGGAGCTGGGCTGGGGGCCGGGCGAGCTCCGTTTCCCCCCCTCAGGTGCGGAGACAGGGGCTCTCACCCTCCTTACAGGGTTGCCCCTCTCTCCGGGCAGCCAAAGGAGCACAACGGCAAAAGGCCAACCACAGCAAAGACCAGCCCTGCACGCAGGGAGGTCGCCCAGCGCAAAGCCGGCCGCGGCATCCTGAAGGTGCCCTGGCCTGGAGAAGCCCTTTGCCCAGAGGGCCCTTTGTGCTCCTCTTCAGCTCCAAGCTCGCTCTTGCTGCGCCGTTCCACACTTGAGCTCGAAGACACTGCCGCTCTTGCCTCGTGGTCCCACGGCTTCTGCCAATGGACGACGACACACTCAGGCCTGAGAAGCTCCAGACCCTGTGCCTGAAGGGAACCGCCACCCAACAGCCCCACAGGGACATCCTCAAGCAGCCACCCACAGATGCCCTGGCTACCCAAAAGCCCCCAACCTCAGCTCCAAGCTGCTGCTCCTACCTCGCTGTTCCACTCCTGAGCTCAAAGAAGCCAATGCTGAAGCTTGCTCTTGCCTCGCCGTTCCACTCTTGAGCCCGCAGACGCCGCTCCGGCGGCTCAATCTTGCCTCGCCGTTCCACTCTTGAGCCCGCAGACGCCGCTCCTGCGGCTCGATCTTGCCTCGCCGTTCCACTCTTGAGCCCGCAGACGCCGCTCCGGCGGCTCGATCTTGCCTCGCCGTTCCACTCTTGAGCCCGCAGACGCCGCTCCGGCGGCTCGATCTTGCCTCGCCGTTCCACTCTTGAGCTCGCAGACGCTGCTCCGGCGGCTCGCTCTTGCCTCGCCGTCCCAGGGCTTCTGCAAACGTTGACAAGAAATCAATCAGGCTAGAGAGACTCCATCTCCCAAAGGGAACCTCGATCCAACAGCCCCACAGGGAGATCCTCACACCACCACCCACACAGCCCCGCAGCTGCCCAAAAGCCTCCAACCTGAGCTGCACTCACCATGGCGACGTCCTGCGCAGTCCCACGCCGCGCTGGGAGCCGGGCCCTCTGGGCAAATGAAGCTGGGCATGCAAAGCAGCGGCCAAGAGGCTGCAGCCCTGCTTACAGGGGGCTCAAGCCGCTGCCTGGACTGCAAAGTGCCCGGGACTCCAGAGCACTGGCCCCGACTTACAGGGCAGCTCTGGCCCGCAGGGCCTATGGAGGCTCCTTTTCTCCAGTTCCGGGGCGCTCCCCGCTAACGGGGCGGGCGCCCCAGGCAGGCTGCCAGCTGAAGGGAGCACAAAGGCTCCCAGACCCGCAGCCTGCTTACAGGCCGGTCCACACCCAGGGAGCCACGGAGCTCGGCCTTCCCCCAAGGCAACAGGAACCAGACTCTAGGGTCAGGCAGTGGAGCCCACGGCCTAAAGCCGCGTGGCCCCAGGGCCCGCCAGCCCAGCCCCGAGGACGGGGAGGGCACACGCCCGGCCCCATGACTCCTGGCCCCACGCCTCTGAAAGGCCGGGGCCAGGGATACCCGCCTGATTACAGGGGGTCCCTCCAACCGCCCGCCGAGGCCAGGGGACGCACAAAACCCCACTTACGGGGCCGCCCCCTGCTGCCCGGCACCCCCCAACAAGCGCTACGGAGCACGGGCTGCGGCCTGCGCCCCACTTAGGGACAGGCCGCAGCCCGGCCGCAGCGCGGCAACGCAGCCGTCTGCAGGAGCCCCGGGAGCCTCCTCAACAAGGCCGCCAGGAACGCGCCGCCAGCCCATAGCAATGGCAAAGGCGGGACCGTGCCCTGCGGCACAGCGCTTCTTCAGCCTGCCCCCTGGCAAGGGCCCGGGAGCACTGGTTCCTGTCACCTGGCTAAAGGAGCCTCCCCAGCCCTGCTTACAGGGACCTGGGAGGGGCTGCTCCTGGGGACAAAGGGCGCTGCAAAAGGTCCTGACACGTGCCCCGAGTACAGGGCCCGCACGCTGGCAGCTCACCAGCACCACCGGCAGCGTGGGCGCCCGCCCAGGCCCTGGCTACAGGTGGGTCACGCTGCCCACGCTGCCGCTAAGGGGCTTGGCGCCGTCCTCAGAAAGCAGGGGCAAGGCCGGATGCTTTCTCCACCCGTGCATTTTGGGCACCCGCCTGTGGCTGCACAGAGCTCCTCTTTCCCTCCTGGGAAGTCTAAGCTACACTGCTCTATTTCTAAAGGTGGGGCTAAAGCACAAGCACGCTTCCTCACTCACACCAACTTAGGGGAACACAGGGAAGGGGAACACAGGAGAGGGGAAGACAGTCCCAGAAGAGGGAGCAAGTTCTGTGCAGCCAACCTGCTCTAGGGAGCCATTCCTAATGCAGAGCGGGACGAGAAAGCATCAGACCTGCCCCGTGCAGGTCTCAGAGGAGGCCACAGGGCCTGAGGCGCTTCAGGGCTGGAAAAGGAAAACAGGCTGTGACACGCCCCGAGTACAGGGGGTCACGCGGGGCCGGGGGCAGCGGCAGGCAGAAAGCTGCCGGGGCTGAGGAAAAGCCCTGCCCTACCCTGCTTACAGGGGAGCTGGGCTGGGGGCCGGGCGAGCTCCGTTTCCCCCCCTCAGGTGCGGAGACAGGGGCTCTCACCCTCCTTACAGGGTTGCCCCTCTCTCCGGGCAGCCAAAGGAGCACAACGGCAAAAGGCCAACCACAGCAAAGACCAGCCCTGCACGCAGGGAGGTCGCCCAGCGCAAAGCCGGCCGCGGCATCCTGAAGGTGCCCTGGCCTGGAGAAGCCCTTTGCCCAGAGGGCCCTTTGTGCTCCTCTTCAGCTCCAAGCTCGCTCTTGCCGCGCCGTTCCACACTTGAGCTCGAAGACACTGCCGCTCTTGCCTCGTGGTCCCACGGCTTCTGCCAATGGACGACGACACACTCAGGCCTGAGAAGCTCCAGACCCTGTGCCTGAAGGGAACCGCCACCCAACAGCCCCACAGGGACATCCTCAAGCAGCCACCCACAGATGCCCTGGCTACCCAAAAGCCCCCAACCTCAGCTCCAAGCTGCTGCTCCTACCTCGCTGTTCCACTCCTGAGCTCAAAGAAGCCAATGCTGAAGCTTGCTCTTGCCTCGCCGTTCCACTCTTGAGCCCGCAGACGCCGCTCCGGCGGCTCGATCTTGCCTCGCCGTTCCACTCTTGAGCCCGCAGACGCCGCTCCTGCGGCTCGATCTTGCCTCGCCGTTCCACTCTTGAGCCCGCAGACGCCGCTCCGGCGGCTCGATCTTGCCTCGCCGTTCCACTCTTGAGCCCGCAGACGCCGCTCCGGCGGCTCGATCTTGCCTCGCCGTTCCACTCTTGAGCTCGCAGACGCTGCTCCGGCGGCTCGCTCTTGCCTCGCCGTCCCAGGGCTTCTGCAAACGTTGACAAGAAATCAATCAGGCTAGAGAGACTCCATCTCCCAAAGGGAACCTCGATCCAACAGCCCCACAGGGAGATCCTCACACCACCACCCACACAGCCCCGCAGCTGCCCAAAAGCCTCCAACCTGAGCTGCACTCACCATGGCGACGTCCTGCGCAGTCCCACGCCGCGCTGGGAGCCGGGCCCTCTGGGCAAATGAAGCTGGGCATGCAAAGCAGCGGCCAAGAGGCTGCAGCCCTGCTTACAGGGGGCTCAAGCCGCTGCCTGGACTGCAAAGTGCCCGGGACTCCAGAGCAGTGGCCCCGACTTACAGGGCAGCTCTGGCCCGCAGGGCCTATGGAGGCTCCTTTTCTCCAGTTCCGGGGCGCTCCCCGCTAACGGGGCGGGCGCCCCAGGCAGGCTGCCAGCTGAAGGGAGCACAAAGGCTCCCAGACCCGCAGCCTGCTTACAGGCCGGTCCACACCCAGGGAGCCACGGAGCTCGGCCTTCCCCCAAGGCAACAGGAACCAGACTCTAGGGTCAGGCAGTGGAGCCCACGGCCTAAAGCCGCGTGGCCCCAGGGCCCGCCAGCCCAGCCCCGAGGACGGGGAGGGCACACGCCCGGCCCCATGACTCCTGGCCCCACGCCTCTGAAAGGCCGGGGCCAGGGATACCCGCCTGATTACAGGGGGTCCCTCCAACCGCCCGCCGAGGCCAGGGGACGCACAAAACCCCACTTACGGGGCCGCCCCCTGCTGCCCGGCACCCCCCAACAAGCGCTACGGAGCACGGGCTGCGGCCTGCGCCCCACTTAGGGACAGGCCGCAGCCCGGCCGCAGCGCGGCAACGCAGCCGTCTGCAGGAGCCCCGGGAGCCTCCTCAACAAGGCCGCCAGGAACGCGCCGCCAGCCCATAGCAATGGCAAAGGCGGGACCGTGCCCTGCGGCACAGCGCTTCTTCAGCCTGCCCCCTGGCAAGGGCCCGGGAGCACTGGTTCCTGTCACCTGGCTAAAGGAGCCTCCCCAGCCCTGCTTACAGGGACCTGGGAGGGGCTGCTCCTGGGGACAAAGGGCGCTGCAAAAGGTCCTGACACGTGCCCCGAGTACAGGGCCCGCACGCTGGCAGCTCACCAGCACCACCGGCAGCGTGGGCGCCCGCCCAGGCCCTGGCTACAGGTGGGTCACGCTGCCCACGCTGCCGCTAAGGGGCTTGGCGCCGTCCTCAGAAAGCAGGGGCAAGGCCGGATGCTTTCTCCACCCGTGCATTTTGGGCACCCGCCTGTGGCTGCACAGAGCTCCTCTTTCCCTCCTGGGAAGTCTAAGCTACACTGCTCTATTTCTAAAGGTGGGGCTAAAGCACAAGCACGCTTCCTCACTCACACCAACTTAGGGGAACACAGGGAAGGGGAACACAGGAGAGGGGAAGACAGTCCCAGAAGAGGGAGCAAGTTCTGTGCAGCCAACCTGCTCTAGGGAGCCATTCCTAATGCAGAGCGGGACGAGAAAGCATCAGACCTGCCCCGTGCAGGTCTCAGAGGAGGCCACAGGGCCTGAGGCGCTTCAGGGCTGGAAAAGGAAAACAGGCTGTGACACGCCCCGAGTACAGGGGGTCACGCTGGGCCGGGGGCAGCGGCAGGCAGAAAGCTGCCGGGGCTGAGGAAAAGCCCTGCCCTACCCTGCTTACAGGGGAGCTGGGCTGGGGGCCGGGCGAGCTCCGTTTCCCCCCCTCAGGTGCGGAGACAGGGGCTCTCACCCTCCTTACAGGGTTGCCCCTCTCTCCGGGCAGCCAAAGGAGCACAACGGCAAAAGGCCAACCACAGCAAAGACCAGCCCTGCACGCAGGGAGGTCGCCCAGCGCAAAGCCGGCCGCGGCATCCTGAAGGTGCCCTGGCCTGGAGAAGCCCTTTGCCCAGAGGGCCCTTTGTGCTCCTCTTCAGCTCCAAGCTCGCTCTTGCCGCGCCGTTCCACACTTGAGCTCGAAGACACTGCCGCTCTTGCCTCGTGGTCCCACGGCTTCTGCCAATGGACGACGACACACTCAGGCCTGAGAAGCTCCAGACCCTGTGCCTGAAGGGAACCGCCACCCAACAGCCCCACAGGGACATCCTCAAGCAGCCACCCACAGATGCCCTGGCTACCCAAAAGCCCCCAACCTCAGCTCCAAGCTGCTGCTCTTACCTCGCTGTTCCGCTCCTGAGCTCAAAGAAGCCAATGCTGAAACTTGCTCTTGCCTCGCCGTTCCACTCTTGAGCCCGCAGACGCCGCTCCGGCGGCTCGATCTTGCCTCGCCGTTCCACTCTTGAGCCCGCAGACGCCGCTCCGGCGGCTCGATCTTGCCTCGCCGTTCCACTCTTGAGCCCGCAGACGCCGCTCCTGCGGCTCGATCTTGCCTCGCCGTTCCACTCTTGAGCCCGCAGACGCCGCTCCGGCGGCTCACTCTTGCCTCGCCGTTCCACTCTTGAGCCCGCAGACGCCGCTCCTGCGGCTCGATCTTGCCTCGCCGTTCCACTCTTGAGCCCGCAGACGCCGCTCCTGTGGCTCGCTCTTGCCTCACCGTCCCAGGGCTTCTGCAAACGTTGACAAGAAATCAATCAGGCTAGAGAGACTCCATCTCCCAAAGGGAACCTCGATCCAACAGCCCCACAGGGAGATCCTCACGCCACCACCCACACAGCCCCGCAGCTGCCCAAAAGCCTCCAACCTGAGCTGCATTCACCATGGCGACGTCCGGCGCAGTCCCACGCCGCGCTGGGAGCCGGGCCCTCTGGGCAAATGAAGCTGGGCATGCAAAGCAGCGGCCAAGAGGCTGCAGCCCTGCTTACAGGGGGCTCAAGCCGCTGCCTGGACTGCAAAGTGCCCGGGACTCCAGAGCACTGGCCCCGACTTACAGGGCAGCTCTGGCCCGCAGGGCCTATGGAGGCTCCTTTTCTCCAGTTCCGGGGCGCTCCCCGCTAACGGGGCGGGCGCCCCAGGCAGGCTGCCAGCTGAAGGGAGCACAAAGGCTCCCAGACCCGCAGCCTGCTTACAGGCCGGTCCACACCCAGGGAGCCACGGAGCTCGGCCTTCCCCCAAGGCAACAGGAACCAGACTCTAGGGTCAGGCAGTGGAGCCCACGGCCTAAAGCCGCGTGGCCCCAGGGCCCGCCAGCCCAGCCCCGAGGACGGGGAGGGCACACGCCCGGCCCCATGACTCCTGGCCCCACGCCTCTGAAAGGCCGGGGCCAGGGATACCCGCCTGATTACAGGGGGTCCCTCCAACCGCCCGCCGAGGCCAGGGGACGCACAAAACCCCACTTACGGGGCCGCCCCCTGCTGCCCGGCACCCCCCAACAAGCGCTACGGAGCACGGGCTGCGGCCTGCGCCCCACTTAGGTACAGGCCGCAGCCCGGCCGCAGCGCGGCAACGCAGCCGTCTGCAGGAGCCCCGGGAGCCTCCTCAACAAGGCCGCCAGGAATGCGCCGCCAGCCCATAGCAATGGCAAAGGCGGGACCGTGCCCTGCGGCACAGCGCTTCTTCAGCCTGCCCCCTGGCAAGGGCCCGGGAGCACTGGTTCCTGTCACCTGGCTAAAGGAGCCTCCCCAGCCCTGCTTACAGGGACCTGGGAGGGGCTGCTCCTGGGGACAAAGGGCGCTGCAAAAGGTCCTGACACATGCCCCGAGTACAGGGCCCGCACGCTGGCAGCTCACCAGCACCACCGGCAGCGTGGGCGCCCGCCCAGGCCCTGGCTACAGGTGGGTCACGCTGCCCACGCTGCCGCTAAGGGGCTTGGCGCCGTCCTCAGAAAGCAGGGGCAAGGCCGGATGCTTTCTCCACCCGTGCATTTTGGGCACCGCCTGTGGCTGCACAGAGCTCCTCTTTCCCTCCTGGGAAGTCTAAGCTACACTGCTCTATTTCTAAAGGCGGGGCTAAAGCACAAGCACGCTTCCTCACTCACACCAACTTAGGGGAACACGGGGAAGGGGAACACAGGAGAAGGGAAGACAGTCCCAGAAGAGGGAGCAAGTTCTGTGCAACCAACCTGCTCTAGGGAGCCATTCCTAATGCAGAGCGGGACGAGAAAGCATCAGACCTGCCCCGTGCAGGTCTCAGAGGAGGCCACAGGGCCTGAGGCGCTTCAGGGCTGGAAAAGGAAAACAGGCTGTGACACGCCCCGAGTACAGGGGGTCACGCGGGGCCGGGGGCAGCGGCAGGCAGAAAGCTGCCGGGGCTGAGGAAAAGCCCTGCCCTACCCTGCTTACAGGGGAGCTGGGCTGGGGGCCGGGCGAGCTCCGTTTCCCCCCCTCAGGTGCGGAGACAGGGGCTCTCACCCTCCTTACAGGGTTGCCCCTCTCTCCGGGCAGGCAAAGGAGCACAACGGCAAAAGGCCAACCACAGCAAAGACCAGCCCTGCACGCAGGGAGGTCGCCCAGTGCAAAGCCGGCCGCGGCATCCTGAAGGTGCCCTGGCCTGGAGAAGCCCTTTGCCCAGAGGGCCCTTTGTGCTCCTCTTCAGCTCCAAGCTCGCTCTTGCCGCGCCGTTCCACACTTGAGCTCGAAGACACTGCCGCTCTTGCCTCGTGGTCCCACGGCTTCTGCCAATGGACGACGACACACTCAGGCCTGAGAAGCTCCAGACCCTGTGCCTGAAGGGAACCGCCACCCAACAGCCTCTCAGGCTGAGCATCAAGCCAGGCAACCTGAAACATTCGTAGCTTGTTTAAGTACTCAGTTTTGTAGTGATCTGTTTTAACGATCCCTCAGCAATTACAGACACCCGTCAGTTCCTTCTCATAAATAAGTTCAGGAGCTTTTTTGTCTCTTTTTGGCATGGTAGTGTTAGATTAAATTTCATTCAATAGCTGTTTTTTGGTAGTTTTAATATAATCAGTGTTCTTTGAAAAGAATGCATTATACAACTGTAGTTTTTATTACATCTCTATTGTGTAGCAAATATTTCTGATTGATACTTTAAGTTGTTATCTTAATGAATTATATAAGTTTACATCATTATATGTGGTTTGTAATCCCTTATTCTGAAGCAGAAAATTCTATTAATATTCACTTACATCTATAATATCTTTTAGGCATAAACACCTGAGAATGTTTGAGGCTACGACTGTACTATCCCCACCCAGGTTGCTCTCTGAGGAGTTTAGTAGGCAAGGGGCTCATTTTTGCATGTCAGGACCCATTAGGAAAGCTTTTTAGAGATTTTGTCCACAGCTCCCACTCCATCCATGACAATACCCTTCTAAAGAATCCAAGTCTTTCAGCTAAAAATGTCACCTCTTTCCCTTTTAAATTATCCCACATTGTCTGTCAAAGATGCTGCCTCCTCCTGCTGTGTTACAACAGACTCTCCATCAAATGTGCTCATCCTTCCTCCCAAAGTTCCCCAAATTTGTCCAGAAAGCACTAATTTATGTAAGTTACCGCATGTTTTCTGACAAGAAAGTGACTTCCACCCCCACAAAAGAGGGCTTGTGATTTTCCATCCAAAAAGTGCCCTAGCTGTGCCCTATACATCACCTAAGATTTTACACCAAAAATCTTTCTCGCCACCATGCACTTCTTCAGATTTTCTTCCAAAATATCTCCTACAGATCACCACAGATTTTGCTCTTCAAAAGTTCTATGCCATAGAGATTGCTTTATACTTTAGTTTCAATCATTCCATTGAAGATGAATTGAGATTTCACACCAAAAATGTTCCATCTGGCCCTTAAAAAGTACCTCAGGCTTCATCACAAAATTTTCTCTTCCTTACCTCCAAAAAATACCTGATTTGTCCCTAAAACAAATTTTCTCCCCTAAAGATTCCCTGTGATTTTCCCGCCAAAAATGTCTGCACTACTACCTCCATAGACCAGGCAGGTTTTGCTATCACACTACTCAATTTAACCAAAAAAAGGTCATTTCTTGCTGCACAGGTGAAGCCAGGAAATGCCAGCATTGCTCTCCTCTGCAGTTCTTGCTGCCCCCAGTTCTTGCTACCTCATCTCTAACCCTCACAAAGTGAAACACGGTGCAGAACGGCGACAGCCGCTGTCCATTCCTCCTCTGTCTCACCCTGAGGACAACTCCCAGGCACCTCCCGGACCGGAGCGCGCATGGAACCCCGCCAGGTGACCCGCCAAAAGGGGCAGACGGAGGGGCATCAAGTTCCCGCCCTTGGGGCGGAGGGGCCCGGAGTGCGAGGCTGCCGCTCAGGCTGGACACATCCTGTGTTCGAGTGGTGTTCCAGGGGTTCGAGGTCCTGCCTCTGCAGCTGACAGAACCAGAGGGCACGGCAGCTGCGCAAGGGCAGGTTCCTGCCCTGCAGCACAGAATGGGAGGTGGCAGCAGCACAGTGGCAGCAGGCCGGCCCACTCCCAACCGTCAGAGAGGGACATTGCTCGGGGCGCAGCCAGAACCCGACCAGGGACCCTCCCGGGCCCGCAGCGACACCCGGCAAACCCACAGCCTCACCCACAGTGACCCTCACATACCCTCAGGGGCACGCATGGCATCTGCCACAGCCTCAGTTACATTCAGGGCACCCCACACGCCTCTCTAACGGGTTCCACAGCCACACTCGACGCACCTGCCTCCCCCTCACAAAACCAATGGGCAACCTTAGCAAAACGCGGGGCACTCACCACGCATTCAGTGACCCGCATGCAATCTCAGCAACACACAGGGTGATTACCACCCCTTCAGTGACCCTCATGTCCCCTCAGAGGAACACGGGGCACCTGCCGCCCCTCAAACGACTCGCATATTCCCCCTCAGAGGAACACACGTGGCATCTGAATCCTAAGCTGCGTATAACAAAAGGCTACACGTTATATTGTACCAAAGTAATATGGGTACAATCTTACTTTTTACAATATGTGCAGGTGAAACCAGCAAGACAGCAAAGCCCCTCAGACAACAAGTACCACCACCACAATGTGCAAAAGAGCAAACCAAATGGAAAATGCAAACCGCAAAACTATCTGAAAACAAGTTGGACTGAAAAAAAAACCAAAAAAGCACCAGACATGTCCTGGAGATAGAAGTAAAAACTTCAAACTTAGGGAAGACAACAGAAGGCTTCATCCAAAGACCACCACTAGACTTTTGGTCACATAGAAGAAACTGATGCAGGTGTGAAATCAACAAACTCCCATAGAACCAAGACACAGCTTTACACAAATACGAGTATGCTCATGATACCTTGTAACTGGCACTTTACCATTTAGAACAAAACTGAAGGCAAAACAACACTGAGATTTGGCAGACAGATCCACTTTACTACCAGCGCTCTTTATAAAAACACCTGCTCGGCACCCATCTGGCTACAGAGTTTTGTTTTCCTGCTCAGCTTTGGGCTTCACATCTTCCTCCCCTCAGGGACACTCATGGCCCCCCAGGAGAACTTGGGGAATCGGCCATTCCTTCAGGGACCAGTTATTCCCTCAGTGACACACGGGACACCTGCCACTAGCCCAGTGACAAATGTCCCCTCAGTGACACTCACATCCCCTCAGTGACACACGGGACACCTGCCACCGGCCCAGTGACAAATGTCCCCTCAGTGACACTCACATCCCCTCAGCATCACCTGGGGAGACACCTCTCCCTCAGCGTCCACTGCGGTCCTTTCAGATACCTTTCCGATTTTATTTCCAAAATATTCCTTCAGTCCCTTGCAGATTACCTCACATTTTACCCCAAAAAATGTTCCTTCTGGCCATTATAAATGACCTCAGGTTTTGTTGCAAATTTTTCTCTGTCCAGCGTCCCCAATTTATCTCTGACTTTTCCCCAAAACCAATTTTCTCGCATAGAGAAAAGGTTTTCCTTCAAAAAAAGTCCACCACATGATCGCCACAGCTTTTGTTCCCACGCTCCTCAATTTTACCCCACAATGTTCATTCCGTGCTCTCCAGGTGATGCCAGGGAATTCCAGGATCCCTCCCCCATTAAGCTCTATTTCTCCCCTCTGACATACCTCATCTCTCCCTCCCGCAAAGCGCAACGCCGAGCAGAGCTCCGAGAACCGTCCATTCCTCCTCTGCCTCACGCCGGGGGCTGCCGAAGGTGCCGCCCAGCCCGTGCACGGAAGCCTGCCCCGAGCCGAGCCGAGCCGAGCGGGGCGGACACAGCGGCTTCGAGTTCCCGCCCTCAGGGCTGAGGGGACCCCAGGGGCGGGGGCGCCCCCTGCCGGACACAGCGGCTCCCAGTTCCCGCCCTCAGGGCTCCAGCGACCCTCATGTCCCCTCAGAGGAACACGGGGCACCTGCCGCCCCTCAAACGACTCGCATATTCCCCCTCAGAGGAACACACGTGGCATCTGAATCCTAAGCTGCCTATAACAAAAGGCTACACGTTATATTGTACCAAAGTAATATGGGTACAATCTTACTTCTTACAATATGTGCAGGTGAAACCAGCAAGACAGCAAAGCCCCTCAGACAACAAGCACCACCACCACGTGCAAAAGAGCAAACCTAATGGAAAATGCAAACCGCAAAATTATCTGAAAAAAAACCAAAAAAGCACCAGACATGTCCTGGAGATAGAAGTAAAAACGCCAAACTTAGGGAAGACAACAGAAGGCTTCATCCAAAGACCACCACTAGACTTTTGGTCACATAGAAGAAACTGATGCAGGTGTGAAATCAACAAACTCGCATAGAACCAAGACACAGCTTTACACAAATACGAGTATGCTCATGATACCTTGTAACTGGCACTTTACCATTTAGAACAAAACTGAAGGCAAAACAACACTGAAATTTGGCAGACAGATCCACTTTACTACCAGCTCTCTTTATAAAAACACCTGCTCGGCACCCATCTGGCTACAGAGTTTTGTTTTCCTGCTCAGCTTTGGGCTTCACATCTTCCTCCCCTCAGGGACACTCATGGCCCCTCAGGAGAACTTGGGGAATTGGCCATTCCTTCAGGGACCAGTTATTCCCTCAGTGACACACGGGACACCTGCCACTAGCCCAGTGACAAATGTCCCCTCAGTGACACTCACATCCCCTCAGTGACACACGGGACACCTGCCACCGGCCCAGTGACAAATGTCCCCTCAGTGACACTCACATCCCCTCAGTGACACACAGGACACCTGCCACCGGCCCAGTGACAAATGTCCCCTCAGTGACACTCACATCCCCTCAGCATCACCTGGGGAGACACCTCTCCCTCAGCGTCCACTGCGGTCCTTTCAGATACCTTTCCGATTTTATTTCCAAAATATTCCTTCAGTCCCTTGCAGATTACCTCACATTTTACCCCAAAAAGTGTTCCTTCTGGCCATTATAAATGACCTCAGGTTTTGTTGCAAATTTTTCTCTGTCCAGCGTCCCCAATTTATCTCTGACTTTTCCCCAAAACCAATTTTCTCGCATAGAGAAAAGGTTTTCCTTCAAAAAAAAGTCCACCACATGATCGCCACAGCTTTTGTTCCCACGCTCCTCAATTTTACCCCACAATGTTCATTCCGTGCTCTCCAGGTGATGCCAGGGAATTCCAGGATCCCTCCCCCATTAAGCTCTATTTCTCCCCTCTGACATACCTCATCTCTCCCTCCCGCAAAGCGCAACGCCGAGCAGAGCTCCGAGAACCGTCCATTCCTCCTCTGCCTCACGCCGGGGGCTGCCGAAGGTGCCGCCCAGCCCGTGCATGGAAGCCTGCCCCGAGCCGAGCCGAGCCGAGCGGGGCGGACACAGCGGCTTCGAGTTCCCGCCCTCAGGGCTGAGGGGACCCCAGGGGCGGGGGCGCCCCCTGCCGGACACAGCGGCTCCCAGTTCCCGCCCTCAGGGCTCCAGCGACCCTCATGTCCCCTCAGAGGAACACGGGGCACCTGCCGCCCCTCAAACGACTCGCATATTCCCCCTCAGAGGAACACACGTGGCATCTGAATCCTAAGCTGCCTATAACAAAAGGCTACACGTTATATTGTACCAAAGTAATACGGGTACAATCTTACTTCTTACAATATGTGCAGGTGAAACCAGCAAGACAGCAAAGCCCCTCAGACAACAAGCACCACCACCACGTGCAAAAGAGCAAACCTAATGGAAAATGCAAACCGCAAAATTATCTGAAAAAAAACCAAAAAAGCACCAGACATGTCCTGGAGATAGAAGTAAAAACGCCAAACTTAGGGAAGACAACAGAAGGCTTCATCCAAAGACCACCACTAGACTTTTGGTCACATAGAAGAAACTGATGCAGGCGTGAAATCAACAAACTCTCATAGAACCAAGACACAGCTTTACACAAATACGAGTATGCTCATGATACCTTGTAACTGGCACTTTACCGTTTAGAACAAAACTGAAGGCAAAACAACACTGAGATTTGGCAGACAGATCCACTTTACTACCAGCGCTCTTTATAAAAACACCTGCTCGGCACCCATCTGCCTACAGAGTTTTGTTTTCCTGCTCAGCTTTGGGCTTCACATCTTCCTCCCCTCAGGGACACTCATGGCCCCTCAGGAGAACTTGGGGAATCGGCCATTCCTTCAGGGACCAGTTATACCCTCAGTGACACACGGGACACCTGCCACTAGCCCAGTGACAAATGTCCCCTCAGTGACACTCACATCCCCTCAGTGACACACGGGACACCTGCCACCGGCCCAGTGACAAATGTCCCCTCAGTGACACTCACATCCCCTCAGCATCACCTGGGGAGACACCTCTCCCTCAGCGTCCACTGCGGTCCTTTCAGATACCTTTCCGATTTTATTTCCAAAATATTCCTTCAGTCCCTTGCAGATTACCTCACATTTTACCCCAAAAAGTGTTCCTTCTGGCCATTATAAATGACCTCAGGTTTTGTTGCAAATTTTTCTCTGTCCAGCGTCCCCAATTTATCTCTGACTTTTCCCCAAAACCAATTTTCTCGCATAGAGAAAAGGTTTTCCTTCAAAAAAAAGTCCACCACATGATCGCCACAGCTTTTGTTCCCACGCTCCTCAATTTTACCCCACAATGTTCATTCCGTGCTCTCCAGGTGATGCCAGGGAATTCCAGGATCCCTCCCCCATTAAGCTCTATTTCTCCCCTCTGACATACCTCATCTCTCCCTCCCGCAAAGCGCAACGCCGAGCAGAGCTCCGAGAACCGTCCATTCCTCCTCTGCCTCACGCCGGGGGCTGCCGAAGGTGCCGCCCAGCCCGTGCATGGAAGCCTGCCCCGAGCCGAGCCGAGCCGAGCGGGGCGGACACAGCGGCTTCGAGTTCCCGCCCTCAGGGCTGAGGGGACCCCAGGGGCGGGGGCGCCCCCTGCCGGACACAGCGGCTCCCAGTTCCCGCCCTCAGGGCTCCAGCGACCCTCATGTCCCCTCAGAGGAACACGGGGCACCTGCCGCCCCTCAAACGACTCGCATATTCCCCCTCAGAGGAACACACGTGGCATCTGAATCCTAAGCTGCCTATAACAAAAGGCTACACGTTATATTGTACCAAAGTAATATGGGTACAATCTTACTTCTTACAATATGTGCAGGTGAAACCAGCAAGACAGCAAAGCCCCTCAGACAACAAGCACCACCACCACGTGCAAAAGAGCAAACCTAATGGAAAATGCAAACCGCAAAATTATCTGAAAAAAAACCAAAAAAGCACCAGACATGTCCTGGAGATAGAAGTAAAAACGCCAAACTTAGGGAAGACAACAGAAGGCTTCATCCAAAGACCACCACTAGACTTTTGGTCACATAGAAGAAACTGATGCAGGCGTGAAATCAACAAACTCTCATAGAACCAAGACACAGCTTTACACAAATACGAGTATGCTCATGATACCTTGTAACTGGCACTTTACCATTTAGAACAAAACTGAAGGCAAAACAACACTGAGATTTGGCAGACAGATCCACTTTACTACCAGCGCTCTTTATAAAAACACCTGCTCGGCACCCATCTGCCTACAGAGTTTTGTTTTCCTGCTCAGCTTTGGGCTTCACATCTTCCTCCCCTCAGGGACACTCATGGCCCCCCAGGAGAACTTGGGGAATCGGCCATTCCTTCAGGGACCAGTTATTCCCTCAGTGACACACGGGACACCTGCCACTAGCCCAGTGACAAATGTCCCCTCAGTGACACTCACATTCCCTCAGTGACACACGGGACACCTGCCACCGGCCCAGTGACAAATGTCCCCTCAGTGACACTCACATCCCCTCAGTGACACACGGGACACCTGCCACCGGCCCAGTGACAAATGTCCCCTCAGTGACACTCACATCCCCTCAGCATCACCTGGGGAGACACCTCTCCCTCAGCGTCCACTGCGGTCCTTTCAGATACCTTTCCGATTTTATTTCCAAAATATTCCTTCAGTCCCTTGCAGATTACCTCACATTTTACCCCAAAAAGTGTTCCTTCTGGCCATTATAAATGACCTCAGGTTTTGTTGCAAATTTTTCTCTGTCCAGCGTCCCCAATTTATCTCTGACTTTTCCCCAAAACCAATTTTCTCGCATAGAGAAAAGGTTTTCCTTCAAAAAAAAGTCCACCACATGATCGCCACAGCTTTTGTTCCCACGCCCCTCAATTTTACCCCACAATGTTCATTCCGTGCTCTCCAGGTGATGCCAGGGAATTCCAGGATCCCTCCCCCATTAAGCTCTATTTCTCCCCTCTGACATACCTCATCTCTCCCTCCCGCAAAGCGCAACGCCGAGCAGAGCTCCGAGAACCGTCCATTCCTCCTCTGCCTCACGCCGGGGGCTGCCGAAGGTGCCGCCCAGCCCGTGCATGGAAGCCTGCCCCGAGCCGAGCCGAGCCGAGCCGAGCCGAGCGGGGCGGACACAGCGGCTTCGAGTTCCCGCCCTCAGGGCTGAGGGGACCCCAGGGGCGGGGGCGCCCCCTGGCGGGAGCCCTGCCCTGCCGTGCCCAGCCCCAACCCAGCCTCCCGCACCGCCCCCAGGGACCCTCACACCTCCTCATCATCACTAGCATCACCCACCTCTCCCTCAATGTTCATTCCGGTCCTTACAGGTAGAATTCCAGCAGGATTTTGTCCTGGGAACTATAGCTTCATGGAATCATCAAGGCATTAAAAGTCACCACAACTTAAAATATGTGTGTCTTCTATAAAATTGATTGAAATACCTCCAAACTCCCAAAGTAAACTCACCAAGTCTCCATGTACTCAGATATTTTAGCATAAATTACAGCCATGTCTAATACCTAAGTAACTATTTATGTGGTTAAATACTGTATTTGTGTGTTTGCAGCATTTGCAGAGCCAGAATTTAATCATTTATCAATGTTTTCCTTCCAACTGCAAAAATACAAGTTTTTCAAAGGGCGTGATTAATCACTGCTCTGGGAGAAAAGATGGAGAGATAATCAGACATTTCCTGCATTTGACAGAACAAACTAAAATAGTGATTCTCTTCATATGAAACAAACATGGCAGGTCTCCAAAGAAAACACTTCTTACATGATAGCATTAATCCAATGTGCGAGCCAATAGGTTTTTTTCATTTTTAAAGGAGAAAAAAGGACATTTTGCCCCCCACATAACTTCAATACGCCAAAGAGAAGTCAGACATGGGCTTGGACGACTCTGTCATCTGCTGAGAGATTAAGAACAATAATTAGAGGCTTGAAGGTACTGCAGGTTTTTAGTAGCACATCTGAAACATGTTTCACAGCAACAGAAGAATCACAGATGGCCTGTAATGAAACAGAAATTGCAGGATTTAGAATGTAGCAGATGATCACAGAACTTTCACTGCTGACGTTATCATTAAATAACTCTGATAAAACAGATTTCAAAAACTGCTCAAAACAGTGCCCATGGTAAAGGATGTAATCCAGTGAACTATTATCAGCTTTTTTCCACCACCTGTTAGAGGGCCAGTGCACCATGAAGATAAACCAGAAGAGAACTCACAGATTGTTACACCCAGAAAGGAACTGGTGTTATGAAAAGGAGATTAAATTTTAAGAGAAAGGCAGAAAGTCTGGCACAATAAATGAGGATGACAGTGAGGTACATCAGCCCTCCCAAGGTTTGGTGAGCAGAAATGACTTAGGACAAAACTTTAACCTGAGCCGTAAGAAATTACTGCACTTAAGGTCAGTGTGTGTTCATGTATGGAGGAATCTTCCCCTCAACTCAATTTCAGCTAAGTATGAAAGGTCTTAAGGGTCTTAAACAGAGATCTGAGAAAATTCCGATTTCCTACAAGCTGAGGAAAAGAGGACAAGGGAAGAGTTTACCAATGACACTTCTGAGGCAAGTGCTCACTAATTTTCCTTTTATGAGACAGAAAATGTTGGAGGAAACCCTAAATGGGACCAGTACTTCCTACTGCCCACTAAATTTTTGTCCAAAAGGGAAAAAAAAAAGTCATAGACCTTGAGGCCAGCTCTTTCTACCTTTCCTATTTCTGTTATTTGAAATACACAATGCACATATCTTCAAAAACCATTCCTTTACTCCTTATTAGCTACTTTATTATTTCTTAAATCTATTTGTATATTTTTAGTCACTTGGGGGTTTTGCACACGATGAAGCAGAGCATGGGGTTTTCTGCATAACAGTCTGCAGTAGTTAACAGTCATTACACTATGAAAAAAATACACATGAACACAGTTCAGATGCCTAGATACATACTTTTTCTTAATAATTTTTTTCAATTTTACATTATCTTAATGCAAGATTATGCTTTATTGAGAAACTAAAACATATCAGGTGTCACATAAATCTGAAGTGAGAATCAACAAAACAGAAGACTTAACACAAGGTTGCAGTTAATTTAAGATGGCTGTTCATTGCCAGTTTTTCCCATTTATTGTGCTTTCTCTTCCAAATGTTCCCTGGTTTTTTGCATTCCCTCTAGACTAATTTCTATGTTCATCTGTGCCAGAACACTCGAAATTCTATCTACAGGCCAATATTTTTTGTTCTTCTGGGTCACTCCTCCTCTCACTGTTTTTAGCTATTTTAGCATGAATTTAAGAGCTGCACACCCTCTGTGGACAATCTGTTCAGGGCTCAGGCAGTGCCCAGGGAAGAAGTTCTGCCTCCTGTGCAGGGGGAATTCCCAGGCATCAGTTACTGCCTGTTCCTCTGGTGCCATCACTGGTGCTTTGTTGAGAGAAACTCGACAGTGATTTCTATGTAGATATTTTGGTTTAGTGTTAATAATTCTTTGATAAATTTAATAGCAACTGCCATTGCAGCAAGGCAATGTGTTAAGAGTAAACCACACTCAGTCAGGGTCTGGGCATCGCCCTGCTACTACACAAAACCTCAGTCCCTGGTCAGCCATGTGGCAGAACTTCCATACAAAAATCCTCCAGACGCCACAGAAGTTGCCAAGTACAGAGTACCTGCAGCTTGTGTCAGGGGGCTGACATAATAGGACAGGTCCCATCACAATATTTTCAGTGAATTTATTGTTTCTTGCTGAAATTTAGTCCGGTTTATGCCACAGCTCCATTTTCAGGCTCAGGTACAACAGCTCTAAAACACACAGCTATGAACATCATCATCTGCACAAACATATATAAGCATAGAAAAGCCAGTCCTTTCCCATCACTCCAAGACTCCACACCCTATTTTTGTACTGTTTTTTTCTGCAACATTCTCCATACTTTTTGCACCAGAATCACCAGTGACTCTTTGAAAAGGGACAAACCAACCCCAGTACCCTGCATCTTACTCTGAGAGAAGGGCTCCGGTCTCAGGCCCAGAGCAGACAGCACACCAGCACTCACTACAGGGAGCAGGATAAAGGTTTCCACTATGAACACAATAAAAATCTAGGGCTCAAAGAATCATGTCAAGGTCACTCCATCCAAACAAAACACCCAGTTGTGAAAATACTGCTCACACATGGCCTGAAACACCCCTTGGATGCACTAAGGCCCAACAGACTGGACTTAACTGCAGGTACTAAAATTTACATGTTGGATTTTATGAATAAATTACAAGAAATAACATAAAAATAAAACCTGATTGTACAAGACCTTGCTCATTGCAGAGTATAAAACAAATAAGCATCAACTTCAGAGAGGTGTTATTGACTGCAGTAGAAGGGCAAAATATATTTTCTATTTCTTATCATCTCTTATAAGCATTTCAGTTGTTTCCAAATATTGCATATAGAGGTCTGTTAATGTAACATTTTCCAAGGGAAAAAGGTTCATAAGTAGTTTTCAGGAACCTAGGTAAAGCTGCCCATGTCCATGATTCCAGCAATATCTGAAGAGCCAACAAAAGGGTGTATTTCAGGAAAGGCACACATATTCTCCAGAGTACTGAAACACTTCCAGCATGTTGGAAATGCCCATGACAGATAAGCGATTTCAATCCATTTGTTGAAAGCCTTTGGAAAACACAGAGAATAGAGTTGTTAAAGGAAAGTGAGCACTCTTTCACACCTCTTTCAGCACAGTGCCAAGGACAATGCAGCTATTTAGGAAAACAGGCTTGTATTTTCTCCTCCAGTGCTTGTTCCATTTGATCAATAGTGGATCAGGTGCAGCAAACATCTCATTTTACACCTGGGTTGCATAGAAACTTCGGCCTTGGAACACCTCTTAGAGCTGTTTCAAAATCTTTTCCCTGGCCACCAGCTCTCTCAGCTGTTAGTAATTAGAAAAAACAAAGCAGAAATACCACATGGACACAGGTCCTGGGAGGGGGGAATGCCAAAGAAAGCAGCACAAGTTTTACAAGGATGCATGTCATACATACTTTTTTCCCTTGGAAGCACATCCTCAGGACACCAGGCTGGATGCCAACTGCTCCAAGTGTCAAGCAAACAGGATTTGCTACAGGTTCTTCTAAGCTTTGATCACCTATTTCTGTAAAATAACTGAGTTTGCAAATATGGTAACAGAGAAATTCTGTGGGAAAAGTAGTGTTACAAATTTTGATCGAGTGGGAAATGCTGGTTTCAGAAGTTTTTTCAAATCACAGACTTGCATTAGCAATTATTTATTTACCATTGTAAGCTGTGTCATCTAGCTGGCCTTTATTTCTACATGTAAAATACTTAAGACAGCATTTTTAGTTGGTGAAATTAATGCATCTGTAGAGGATTATCTATTTCAGTAATGTCATCTGTGTGCAACCATAAAATGTACTGACTAGAGCACATTTTCTCTGGCAACATTTGGCCTTTCTTGCTAAGATTCAATCCAATTAGAACTGATTTCAATGGAAAAATATGATCATAATAGGAAAAGAGATAATTAGTTATAAACCCACTACAGATAAAGGTTGAAAATTCATTGAGATAAGGAATTCTGTTCCTTAACAAATAAGGATGGCAAAACTATATATAATGCATATATTAATAAAGGATGGAGGTGTATTTAAATCCTGTTCTGTGCAATGTCTGAAGGAAGTGATGGGAGTGGTATCACTGCCTTGAGCACCTGGGAAAATGTGATCTTCTGGAAGGCCGAGTACTGCCAAGAAGCTGGGATTAACCTCACAGGATAAGGTGTTGTGATTCTTTGGTACCAGTTTTTAAGGTCCTGTTCACATCTGTAAAGATTTTAAGAACTCCTTGTTTTGGCTACTGTCACAGAGGGGGACTAGAGAGCAGAAAAAAACCCTAAAAGCAACTTGACTTCACAAGGGAAAGTTAAACTACTGCATGAAGAGGGACTCAAAATTTCATAACCTTATCACTTGTGCAGGTTATGGAAAGAAAGGACAGAAGAAAGAAGAGAGATAAAATTTTAATTTCTGAGTTTTTGGGTTAATGTTACAATTGTTTGGGGTTTTCTACTTAGAAGTCAAGCTGTGCTTTGTTTGATCTCTACTTCTCAACAAGTAGGAAAGTATTCTATGAAAACTCCACCCTAAATATTTTGAGGCAGAGTTCACATTATAAATCTTAGGGTCAAATAACCTCATCTTTACCAGCTGCTTTGCTTTTGTTATCTGGAAAAAATTACAGATCCAGTCAGATTACTCATAACAGTTTCAAATGAGAGGACTGTGGGCAATGTCCCCATTTCTTGTGGCTTTTTTGCTACCAGAAGCCACACAACCATGGTCATACAGGTAGAGACAGAGTAGGAAAGGACAGAGGAGAGATCGCAATGATGGACCTGATTTTCTGTGTCTAGTGGGTCAAGAGGAACAGAAGACTCTGGCTCTACCAAAAGAATTGAGAAATGGGGTGATTTCCACAGCTTTCCCCAAAACTGCAGCAATTCTGTGCATTTCACAGCCACAATAAAAGCAGAAAGGCAAAGACCAACACTGCTGGCTGGCTCAGCTGAGTGCTGCTCCTTCCCACCTCTTTCCCCCTCTCCCATCTCATCCTAGAAATTGTTTTTGCTCTCTGCTTTCTCCTGCCCGGTGGCCACTGTGAAGGCCCCACATCTGGGGCAATGTCTCACATGGTTTCTCTCGCTTTCCTCAGCAAAACAGAAACACTGAAACCAACAAGGCTGGGGACCACCCTGCCTGCGATCCTCTCCTGCAAGTGTGTATTTCGTGGTTTACTTTTTCCTTTAGTGCAGTCCTGAATTCAGAAGCTTCTACCGTCACGAGGGATGCTCAAAGCCCAGAAACCTCCACAGCCCGGGAGCCCAGCACCGGAAACACCGAGGGAAACCCCGACGGGGCGGCGCCGGCACCGGCGTGGCGTGCAGGAAACGAGCACGGGCCTTGATTTTCCCGCCCTTTTTGTCGCCATCGTGGGGAGGTCACGCGAGTCCCGGCCCAGCCGCTCGTCCCGAGACGGCGACGGCTGCCGCTCCCCGGCACAGAGAGGCGCCTGTGCCATTGCCTGTCGGCGCCCGCCCGACACCCGCCCGCCAGCGGCGCCGCCCACCCACAGCCCGTGCACTCAGCACCGCAAACGCCACGCAAAATCCCGCCGGTGCGGCGCCGGGGTGGCGTGCGAGCGGTCTGGTACACGGACCGCAGCCCACGCTTTTCCCGCCCTTCCTGCCGCCATCCTGGGGAGGTCAAGAGAGTCCCGGCCCAGCCGCTGCCGAGGTCGCGGTCGCGGGCGGGCCCCGGCAGAGAGACGCGCCATGGCCGCTGCCGGCCGGCCGAGTGTCCGGGGGCTGCAGTACCGCGCTCCGGCCACGAGGAGGCGGCGCTGCCGCCCGCCTCAGCCGGGGCTGCGGCACGCCGCGGGGCTGCGGGCAGGGCAGGGGCACGAACGGACAGGGGGGATCCCCTCCAAAAACCCCCTGAAATAAACGCCAAAAAACCTGCCTCTTACCCAGCGGGAACCGAAAAAGCCCCTTTTCTTTAAAACCATGTTTAAACGTATTTCACATTTTCCGTATTTACATTCACAAGCATATGTATAAAGGACATCGATGTGTTATGTAATTTATATTATGTATTAGGCCTACTCCTGTTATTTATATATTTTTCTATTTTATATTTTTATAAATATCTTTGTATATTGATTATATATTTCTATATTTAGATTTATATTTCTATATTACTTATATTACTTGAAACAAAAAACCCTGTCTCTAACAAAATAAATAGAAAAAAGGCCCTTCTTTTAAGCTGTATTGAGATATTTGTATAGTTATACTTTGCAAAATTATATACACATTTATATTTACAGTTTCTACTGATGCATTACAATTATATATAATACGCAACATATTCGAACAATACAGATAAAAGATTATTTATATTATGTATTACATCTACTGGTACAACTTATTTTTCTTATATTTTTCATTTTTCTATATATCTTGATGTATTTATGCTATACTTCTATACTTAGATTTCAACCTCTATATTACTTGTATTCATAACTTTTATAATAAAAACTCTGTCTATTGCCAAATTTAAAAAAGACTCCCCTTTACTTTAAACTATTTAAAAATATTTTACATTTACGTTTTTCTTATTTATATTTTACATTTGTTATATATTATATGATAACATATTGATGTACTGTATTTATATATTTTATATATATTTCCAACAATACACTATAATAAGATATACACAATATTACATAAATTGTGCATTGTATCGACTTACATTTTTTTATTTATGAATATTTTGTCTTTTTATATGTGTCTTCATATATTTGTAACACATTTCTGTGCTTATATTTTTATATGGGATTTTCTTTATATTTATAATCTATATGAACATTTCTATAAACACAAAATACTCTACAGTATCTTATTACAGTATCTTACTGTAATACACAATACTATTTATATTACATGTTTTGTTTTTATATATTCAGTCTGTTTTTAAATTTTAAGTTTTTTATTCCCATTTCTATACATATATTTGTTTTGTTCAATTATACAGTTATAGTTTTACATTTAAAATCCAATCCCTAAATAAAATGACAAAACAAACAGCATCAAATTCCCACCAATATCGTCCAAAACCATCAAAGTAGCTCCACCAGCCAACCGACTACCAGCAAAAAAAAACCCACACTACACTCTTTTCCCTAACAATTCTTGTCACATCACAAAAATGCAACGAAAATAAAAGAAAACCCTACAGAAACCCACGCAGCAAATCATAAAAACTACTAAAAAAACCCGAATTTACTAAACTCCAAACCATACCACTGACCCTGAACGTTACTCGAAGTATGTCCAAAATTCTACCTCTACACTAACTCAAAGAACAACGAATACTCTACGAAAATAACTAAAAATCCCAAAGTAATTAACGATATTAAAAAATTTCAACCATTAAAAAATAAAATAACTACCTACATGAAAAACTTCCTAACAACTTCCACCATAAACATACCCATATTCTCAAAAATAAAACTAATAAACAACAACCAACTACATCAAATGACAAAAAAAAAAAAAAACAACAAATTGAACATAAATTAACAAGAAAAAAATTATTCCTAACTCAATAAACCCAAAATGCCTCGAACCATCAAAATGAAATACCACCTTGAAATAAACCAAAATCCTAAAGCTAAATGTAACCATAAAAAATCTCCCAAATTATCCATAACAAAAATACATACACTCCAACCTAACACAGCAAATAAGTAAAAGCCCTGTAAGCTAATCAATAAAAAAGCAATTAAAAATATTCAAAAAACCCCTCACACATTCATTAACTACATGACACGACCTCAACCCCCCCAAGACAAACACCACATACGCAAATGAGAGCCGCCACAACAGAATTAAAAACCTTACCCCTACTCCACGCAGCGACACATAAAAATCACTGTATTCTTTAAAAAACACAGTACTCATGTATACTTTAAAAAACATAGACCAGAAGACCAAAAAAAAAAATCCGACAAAAAAAGCCGCAATTCAAAAAAACCCTTCTCATCAATGGCTGAACCGAGAGCCATAACGTGCAAGCAGTTCACCATATCCCGCACCGTACATCAACTGCAAACAAAATAAAACGGTACAGTAAATTCCTACAAACCACCTCAAAGCCACGACGTAAAAGAACTTTCCATAATTAAAGCCGCGGCTCCCGGCGGGAACGCGGCTCCTCCGGCGGCTCCTCCGGCACGCAGGGGCCGCGCCGCGCCGGGAGAGCCCCGCCCGCTGCCCCTGCCCGGCGGGGCCGGCACCGGGCCCAGGGGGCCCCGGCGGCGCCCGAGCCCCGCGCCCGGAGCGGCCGGCAGCGGCCGGCAGCGGCCGGGGCCAGCGCAGCGCCCGTGCCGCCTCTGCCGCCCGCCGGCCCGGCACGGCTCCCCTCGGCTCCGCACGGCTCGCACCGGCGCGGCTCCGGCACTCCCGCGGCAGCCCGGCCGCGCTCCCCTCCCAGCGCAGCAACTGCCCGGGCCGCGCCAGGAGCGCTCCCGCGCCGCAACCTTCGGGGCCGGGCCGCGGGCACAAGAAGCGCCCTCAAAGGCAGCGGCACGGCCCCAGTTCAACCCCGCAAAGGCTGCGAGAGCTGCAGCTTCCTTCAGCTGAACCCCGAAACTGAGGCAGCGCGGGCTGCTCAGCCCGCTTCAGCCAGGGCGAATTAATGTGTTCTCCCCTGCAATTTCATCCCCGACTATAGCAGAAAAAGGGCTTTTCCTCCAACTGTGGTAAAAGGGGGATTTTGACCTCAGTTCAAACCCTTGAAAAGGAGGGACAACAGCGCTGCCCCCTCAATTTAGACCTTAGGATGATGAAAATGGGGGGCCTACCCACAAATCACCCATAATACGACAAGAATTTTTTTTTTTTCCAGAGGGCACCGGGGAGGGATTGGCAAGATGAAATTGGAAAGGGAAAGGAGAAAAGTCCCCGCTACAAATCCACACGAGCTCACCTGTTCGGCTGCTGCTTCCCGGCACGGAGCTTTGTTCCTCGGCACCTCCTTTGAGCGATGCTCCACGCATCCAAGGGCGTATCCAGGTGTTCCCCCAGACCCTCGGAGAAGCTCTCGGCGTCCTTCCACGAGACAGCGCCGGGAGCCCCCCTAAACCCCTCTGCTCAGCAGCTCCAGGCAAAAGGGAGCTCAGGCAACCCCTTCCCCCCTAAAACAGCCTCCTCCCGGCAGGAGCCGCCCCCTCCTCATCCTCGCAGCTCAGGGCTGGGGCTGCTCGGAGCCCTCATCATCCTCAGAGCTCACAGCTGGCGCTGTCGCCACGCTCCGACAGCGTCTCTCCCTCTCCAGCACACAGCCCACTTCACACACACACAGACCAAAGAGAAATCTGCTATGGCTGTTGGCTTTCCTCAGTCCATCTGATTACACAATTAAAACACGTACATGCAGCGATGGTCACTGAGGAAAAGCTTTCCTGTGGAGAAAACAATCATTCTGGTAGCACACTTTGATACACCTTCAGAAAAAGCAGAACCAGCACCAACTCCTAAGACCCCGGCTGAGGAACCCAGCCCTCCTTGGGACATCCAGTGCAGAAGACCTCGAAAAAGGAGGGGAAAAGTCAAGCTTGGAGTGGAAGAAGAGAACATGAATACGCCTGCCTTTAAAACAAGCCTTCACCCAGCAAGAGTGGGAACCAGTCACATTTATTCTTTCCTTGCTTTCTGTGATGACATAAATATGAAGTAAAACCGCATTAAACACGAGGCAGAGCTAGGATTTTACAGGTCTTCATTTTGGCACTCTGGATGACAAACACCTCTTCGAGGACTGCGACACGATTTGGGGACTGGCAGAGAACGGCGGCAAAGGGTGCCAGAGAGCCCTTTCTATTCCCTTCAGCCCCTGCCGCTGTTCTTATGGTTCCAGGGCACAGCTTGGTTCATTCCTAGATAAAAACGTTATGGCAATATTTTCATAACCCCTACCCATCTCTAGTCAGTTTCCTACATTCCTGTGTACAAACGAGTGGATAGAGAGAGGGTTTCTATCCAAATTAATTTAGAGACAAATTCCTATTTTTTAGCAATACCTAAAAACATGAAAAACTTGTCACGTTTTAGTATTCTACACCCACCCCTCCCCGTGAATTTTGTGGCAGCTTTGGGTCCCTCTGGAGGACGGCACCCAGCATGACCCCGCTCATTCGCCACCCACCTGCTCCCCCACCGCCGTGTGGCTCCCTCTCCTCGGGACCCTGGGGTGCCCCAAATGACATCAGAGCCCCGAGTCTTGACCCCCCCTTTCCCCACCCCCAAAGAAGGCACCGAACGAGTCAAACTGCCCTGGAGAGCAGCGCAGCGCTTCCTTCAAGCCCTTTCCACACGCACATCCCCCCAGAAAGGGACTCCGCCGCACCAAGAAAGGGGGGGCAGCCCCCAGAAGGGCTGAAGTTCCTCCCCAGCCTCGCTGTCACCCCCGAGGGGCAGAGACAGGGAGCGGCAGGGACGGCTCGGCACAGAGCGGGGCCGCTCTCAGCGGCATGTCGGGAGAGCCGCAGGTCCGGCAGTGTCGGGCGCTGTGTCTGAGCGGCACGGGGGGATCCGCCGAGAGCTCCGGCCCCGTGCGGGGACTCCTGCAGGGGCCGAGGGGCGCCGGGCTCCGGCCCTCTGGGCTTTATTCTCCGGCGCCCCGAGCCCCGCGGCCGCGGGGAAAGAACGAAAGGGGGAACAGGAAGAGAGGAGCGATAGCAGGGGATGAGAAAGGGTACGGAGGGACGTCGGGCTGGGGAGGAAAGCCGGAGGGGAAGGGAAAGCCCGGCAGGGGGAGAAGAGGGACCGTGGACAGAGGTGCGAGAGAGAGGGAATAGAAGGGAGTAGCGGGCTAGGGACAGGACAGGAATGAGTCGGCATTGGGGGGAGGGAAATGGGGGAAAGAAGATAACTAAGGGAATTGCGGGGAGGAGGAAGCAGGGCTACAGAGAGGGCCAGGAGGGAGAAGCCTCACAGGGCCCCGGCTGCACCCCGAGCCCGCCCCGCCCTGCCCGGGATGCTGCGCTCGGCGGAGCTCGGCTCGGTTCGGCAGCACCCGGCTCGGTTCGGCTGAACTCGGCTCCTGTCGGCTGCATTGCGCAACATTCGCCTCTTCGGCGACGCTGGGCTCGCTTCGGCCGCCCTCGGAGCCGCTCTGTGTGTTCGGCACAGATCGGCTCTTTCCGGCTGCACTCGGAGCCGCTCGCTCCGCTCCCCTCGGCCCGGCTCCCTGAGGGCGGCGCGGGCCGGGCCGAGGCGCCGTCGGGAAAGCGGCGCGGCCTCACGTTCAACACACGAGGCTCGGTGCTGCCCGGGGCCGTGTCCCGCGGGCGGCCCGGCCATCGCCCTGTCAGGAAAATTAATCCACAAACACCATAGGTTTATGTCCAAAAGGAGACACAGGAGCCCTGTAACTTTATTGGCATAAAGGGAAAGGCCATGGGCATTTCCCATGGGGTCACCCAAGATGCTGGAGGACGCAGCCTCCTTTTTATGCTAATTCATCAGACGCATTTCTCTCTGTCTTTCCCTTTGGCTGAGGTACTTGAGAGGTACAAACTTCGCAAATTTCCTAAACCAGGTGGCTTTCTGATGTGTATCCCCTTCTTTGTGTCTGTGTTCTTTTTCTTCAAATCTAGGAATTCAGCATTGGCTTGGGTGAGCAACAGTCTGTCAATTAGTGGAATTCCTCTGCAATTTACACTTCTATTCATTACTTCTCTCACCTATCAGTATTTGTGTGTGTCTACCAGCAGACCCACAGTTAGTTTGTAAAGACACCTCCTTCTCATTCCTTCCAGCAGGACCACAAACGGGACTGCAGGGTCAGGCAGAAGTTCATTAGGCTGTGACTGCAGGCGCGCTAATTAATGGCCGTGCGAGCAGGGGGCTTGGTTTGGCAGGGCTCGGCTCGGTTCGGCTGCACTCGGCCCAGTTCAGTCGAACTCAACTCGGTTCAGCAGAGCTCCGCTAGATTTGGCTCACAGATTTCCTGATGGCAGCTCCTAGGAATTCTGTGTGACACAAATTGCAGCCTCTAGAAGGCTTGCGGGTCTTGAAAGAAATATAATTTTAACTCAACTCTCGGGACGGAGCTGATGCCTCATTTAGGACAAGAATATTTACACGTACAAGCAATTCTATCATTTGCATCTCGTTTTTATTTAACGCCCCCAAAATTCCATACATATCACAAGCAATGTGCAGTTCTGGTTTTTCCCTGTACAGTATTTGTACAAAGGACCTGGGCACAGCACACAGTTGTGATTCAATTATCTAAATACAGCCTGGTTTACATTTCAAAGGCTCTCGCTCTGGCACTGCCTGTTTGCAGGTCTGGACTGCCATGCTCAACTACCCTCAGGGCCACATTCAAGAACAATCTATCAGATTTCTCAGAGAATTCCCAATAAAACTCACATATAATCCCTGAGCAGAAAATCCTTTGGGGTTTAGTTCCATCTCTCAGCTGTTCCAAGCAGAGGGAAGACAGGTTTTTGTTGCACATCACAGCAGCATTTAAAAAAGGGTAATAAAACTAAACCAGGTCTGATATAAATGTCTTGAAGTGCCATTCAAGCTTTTTTAAAGCCAAGAAAACTGTCCTGATTCCCAAGTCCAGTCTTCCTCTGCCTCCTCGTTCTTTGCACTTGCACCCCATTGTAGGAAGGTCTGCAGACCTTTTTTCCCATCCTGTATTAGAGAGAGGATGTATATTAGGGGCACACACATGCACAAACAGTCTTTCTGCTTCTTCAAAAAGATAAAAATGTCTGAAATAAAAATTACATAAGTAGTATTGTCTCAAACTGTCCAAGAAAAGAGAAACTGGAGCTTGAATGTCCCTCTGAGAGATGTTGAAGAAAACCTTCCCCCTGAGTTTGCACACACTAAAAAAATACTGATTTTTTTTGACCAAACAAGGTAGGTCTGTATGAGAACAGCTCAGGAGGCTTTCATGGCTCATGGTGAGGAGGACAGAGCAGAGCAGAGCTTGAAAGATGAAGTGTTAGTCCCCTGAATTATTGCCCTGATGTAGCCAATTTTTTTGCTAAGAGATGTAACAGTTTCTTCTCTTTGTTTCTGAGTTTCCAAGTCACCCTGTAATTCGTAACCTGCACCAACCTGACACGGTGAAGTGACATATCCAGCTCCTGCGCTCCAAGCCACGAGTGCCTGACGTGAAGAGAAGTCAGGAATACAGAAACAGCTGTGGATGAAAGATGAGAGGAAAATCAGAACAGATATTCTATTTCCACACAGTATTACCAAATCAAGCTGCTAGGTACCTCCAGAACTATGTTTTAAAAGAGTTCCCTAACTCTCTTCCTAGCTGGGAAATCTGGAGTGGCTTTGCCCATGAAAAGCCAACGATCCTGCTCACAAGAAGGAATAAACAATTTTCCCATTAAATAAAGCAGTCTGAAATCTGACCTGTCAGATGCTCCTTGAAAGGGAAGTTTCTTGGAGGGAGTGGGAGTGTTGTAGTGTCAGAAAACCTCCCAGTGTGACCACACTCTGTGCTGCCCACCCTGGCAACGTTCCCAATCCACAATCACGGAGGACAATACATGGAAGCTGCAGTGAGTGTGCAGTGTTCCAAGCTGGGAGAACAGCCCAGCAACTGCAGAAGGTCTTTGCTCTGAGGCTCACTCGACTGCTGCCCACCCTCCCCTTCTCTTCCCCAGAACAAAAAGCTCAGTCAAGAAGGCACGAGCACAAAGCAGGTGAGGAGAACAACACTCTCCAAGGCTCTGTTCTTCACCCCAGCAGTGACACACGCAGCAAGTCCCAGTACCTGGCTCCAGGATGTGCTGTGCCACACGACCAGCGTAGAGGGGCAGGGAGAAGGTGAACCTGAGGTTTGGGTGCCTGATTCCATCCTGCACAGCATCCAAGAGATACAGCAACTGCAAGAGCCCAGGGAGAGAAGCCTGAAGCACAGCCAAAGTGAACACAACAAGAGCACCAAGACATCAATCAGCTTCTGGGACATTTCATGGGCCATACAGGTAAGAGCCCTAATTCAGCAACCCTGAGGGTTTGGTGATGTCAGGATGAAAACACCCAGGAACCTGTGAAAAAGAAACGGAAATCAAGCCGGCTAAAAGAGGTCCCTGCTGATGATTCCTTAAAACAACTTGTTCACGAGGAGGCAGGGATTGATTCAATACTCACCAGCCCATCCGGCCAAGGTCACAGCTCTCTGCCCACCGAGGACACGGCAACCAGCAGGGACCTTCCTCCCACCCTCCAGCACAGACCTGTGAAGCCAGAGAGAAGTTCACAGAGCAGAAATAGCCAGAAGCTGCTCTCTGCTTCCATACACTCTCTGATCGATCATTCCAAAGGAAATCCCCCATGGATTGGAAGCAATCACCTCTAATTTTTCCTCTGGAATCATCACTGCCTTGCCTTTCTGTGCAAGTGTTTCCTTCCATGTCCATCCATCACCAAAGCACTTTACTTAGTCCATCTTTTCTTCCCAGCTGCAGCTCTCCAGCACAACTGCCACTTCTCACAGACACAAAGTAAACAGTCCTCTGCTACAGGCTTTGGCTTAGAAAGTAAAAACCTCAGTGCGTCTGGCTACATGATTACAACACATAGATGGAAAGGTTTTCAGGACAGAAAAGAACTGTTTTAATAGCACACTTCCATACACCTTCAGAAAAACCAGAATTAACAGCAACTCCTAAGACTGCTGCTGAGCAACCCAGCCCTCCTGGGGACACCCAATGCAGCAGACATGGGAAAAGGATGGGCAAAGCCAAACTTGGAGTGAAAAAAAGAGAACATAAATAGAGCAGCCTGTAAAAAGTCTTCATGCAGCAAGAGTGGGAACCATTTACTCCATCCTTGCTTTTTGTGATGCCATAGGGATGAAATAAAAACACATGAAACACAAGGCAGAGCTAGGATGCACCAGGTGTTCGACAAATGCCTCTCCGTGCACTAACGGCCAGCCCAGTTTCAACCCGTCCTTAGTCCAAGCCTTCCTCGCCTCCCGTTTCCCAGCGCTCCGCTCAGGGCTTTGGACCTCTCCCTTTCGTCCCGCAGCAGCACGGCACTAGAACACAGCGAGGCAAGGCGTGCCGCAGCCGCCCCTCCCGCGTACCTGTCAGCTCCCGGCGGTGGGCAGCCTCGGCCCTGCGGGCAGGGAGCCGGCTCAGGCGCTGCCAGCGGCTGCTCTGCCCCGATGCTTTCGTGTTTTCCTCCATTTCCCCGGACCGGAGCGGGGCGGGGGGGCGGTTGTGTGAGAGCGGAGACGGCGGAGAGCGGAGGGAGAGCGGGGAGGCGGCGGGACGGGGCCGACCCACCCCGCGCTCTCGGCGCGATTTCCCGCCGCCTTTCCGGGGGCGAGGACGCGGGCGGCGCGCCCGGCGGCCGGAGCCAGGGGCGGGCAGCGGAGCGCGGCGGGACGGGACGGGCGGCTCGCCCGACCTCCCAAAGACGGCGGCAGAAAGGGCGGGGAAAGCCAGGACCCCGCTCCGCCTACCGCCCCGCCTGCCCGGCGCCGCCCCGCCGGGAATTCCCGGCCCGCGGTCGCTCCCACCGCCTGGAGAGGGGCTCGCGGGGTGCAGCCCTGTTCCGACGGCGCTCGCCCGCCCCCGCCCGCTGCCCCCGGCCCGCGGAGCGCTGCGACCGCGCCTCCGCCGCCCGCCGAACCCGGCCCCGCCGCCGCTGCCATGCATCTCAATCACCGTGTCCGTTCGCACTCCCGAACCTCCTTCACCCCTCCCCGCTGTCTGCAGACACCGCCCCGCTCGCCGCTCGCTCCCGCCCCTCGCCCTTCCCTCGCTCGGCAGCCGCTCCTCCCCCGCCCCCGGCACCCAGCGGCGCGGGGCTGCAGTACCGCGCTCCGGCCGCACGGCGGCAGCACTCGGGGCCACAGCCGGGGCCGCCGCTCGCCTCGAGGGAGGGGAGGCGGCAGGAACCGGAGCGATCCCCTTGGAAAAATCCCCAAAAATAAATACCCCAAAAACCCCGCACAAAAACTAAAATTAAACCCCTGCCTCTAACCAAACAAACAACAAAAAAACCCCCATTTCTTTTAAACTATATTTAACTATTTTTTGTATTTGTATCTTTCATATTCACATTTACATCTATATACATATACAAAGTATACTGATGTATAATGTTATTCTATTCTATATTATATCTCTTCCTATTGCTTGTATTTATTTCTATTCTATATTTTATATATATTGATATATAGTTATTATATATTTGTTATACATTTCTACATTTAGATTTATATTCCTAAAATACTTATGTTTTTTAAAAGAAAAACCTTGCTCTAAGCAAATAGGAATAAAAACCCACTTTCTTTAAAACCATACTTAAATATTTTTATATTTATATTTTTCATAATTACATTCACATTTACATTTGTATTTTATATTCAAATATTTTATTTATACACATATATGTATGTATAGATACATATATATATGTAATGTTATAGATACAGTATTATTTGTATTATGTATTTTTCAATTTCTAAGACTCATAATTATTTCTGGTTTATATTTTTATATGTATCTTTGTATATTTATGATACAGTTCTATATTTAGATTTATATTTTTAATCATTATTTCTATTGTTGTTATTTATAGGAAAAGCCCTGCCTATAACCAAATCAAAAGCACCCCACCGATTTTAAAATAATATTTAAATATTTTTATATTTATAATTTTTCATACTTAGATTCACATTTACATTGTTTCTATTGATGTATAATATTTACAGATGTAGATAACAAACACTGCAATATAATAATCGATATACATTATAATTTCTATTATATATAATATCTATTTCTAATACTTATATTAACTATTTTATATTTATATATATGTATTTATTGTATATTTCCATATTTAGATTTCTAGATTTATAATAATTATATCTTTATAGTGAAAAGCTGCCTACAAACAAATAAAAAA
The DNA here is from genome assembly GCF_036417665.1 of Passer domesticus. Lineage (NCBI taxonomy): Eukaryota > Metazoa > Chordata > Aves > Passeriformes > Passeridae > Passer > Passer domesticus. Next base: position 82,861,512 of record NC_087478.1, on the reverse strand, counting down.
CGAAAACTGCCTTTATTTTTAACAACTTTAAAATATATTAAAATTTCTATTTTTCATATTTATGTTCATATTTATATTATGCTTAATATTTTATATTCTATTTATATTTATAATTTATGTATAATAATCTATGGATGCACTACATTTATAGATCTAATATATATTACACGTAATATATTGCAATATAAGAAGATATGTACAGTATTATTTTTATTATGAAATGTATCTATTTTTATTATTTTGAATTTATATTTTATATTTTTCTATATCTCTTTATATATTTATTATATATCTCTATATTTCTATTCCTACGTCGTTGACGTTGCAACTTATAATCTACATTTCTATATTTTACATAAGCCTATAATGGATATTAAACAGTATAATATCTTCTAGGAAAACATGATGCATGTCATAGAAACTTATTTTATTTAAATTTTATACCTACATATATAAATTTTATATCTATTTATATTCCCATTTCCATATTTATACCTTTGTTTTGCTTATTTATAGTTCTATGGAAGAGACGGGACGGGACGGGCGCCCCGCACGGCACGGCCGAGGTACCGGCCACTCCCAAGATGGCGGCCGCGAGAAGCCCTCGGCAAAGAGAGGCGTCCCGACTAAAGCCTGTCGACGCCCGTCAAAAACACGGCCGCGCGGGGCGCCGCTGAGCGCGCAGCCCGTGTCCGCAGCACGGGAAACGCCACAGAAAATCGCGCTGAGGCCGCGCCGGCGTCGGAGCGGCGTGCGGGCAGCTCAATAGACACACCATGGGCCTCATTTTTCCCGCCCTTTCAGCTGCCCTCTTGAGAAGGTCAAGCCGGTCCGCGACACGGCACTCCCAAGATGGCGGCCGCGAGAGGCCCCCGGCAGAGAAAGGCGTTTTCGCCTATGCCTGTCAGAAACCCGCCGAAATACCTCAGCTCTCGGTGCCGTTGAGCCCACAGCCCGTGTCCACAGCACTTGAATCGCCACAGAAAATCCCGCCACTGCTGCTCTGGCCTCGGGGTGCCACGCAGGCAGTCCAGTAAACGGACGGAGGTCCTCGACTTTCCCGCTCTTTTTTGCCGCCATCTTGAGAAGGTCGAGCGCGTCCCGGCCGAGCCCCCCCACGCCGTCGGCCGCTGCAGCAGCGCGGCACAGAGAGGCGTTTTCGCCGCCGCCTCTCGGCTGCCTGTCGGCAGGCTGCAGTACCGCGCTCTGGCCACAAGGCGGCGGCGCTGCCGCCCGCCTCAGCCGGAGGGAGCTGCAGTACCGCGCTCTGGCCACAAGGCGGCGGCGCTGCCGCCCGCCTCAGCCGGGGGCGCCGCACGCCGCGGGGCTGCGGGCGGGGCTGCGGCCGGGGCTAAAACGAACCGGGGGGATCCCCTCCAAAACCTCTTCTGAAATAAATGCCCCAAAACAACCCGGAAGGGGGAAAAAAAAATCCTTGCCTCTAACCCAGTAACAACAACAACAACAACAAAAAAAAAAAAAAAAAAAAAAAAAAAAAAAAAAAAAACAAAAAACAAACAAACAAAAAAAAAACCAAAGCCTTTCTTTTAAACAATATTTAAATATATTGCATTTTTATATTTTTTCATATTTATATTCACATTATATTCATAATGTACATAGATGTATAAGGTTTAGTTTTAGATTTATACTTATATCTATTGATATAAATTTATATTCTATGTTACATCTATTCTATCACTTATATTTATATTTTTTTGCATGACTTTATATATTGATTATAAATTTCTGTAGTAAAATTTTTACTTCTGTAACACTTATATTATTTAAAATGAAACCCCTGCCTCTATCCAAATAAAAGCCAAAAAGAACCTTTTTCTCTTAAAATGTATTTAAATTAAAAAAAAATATTTTGCCTATTTATATTCACATTAACATTGGAAATGTATATTGATGTATAGTGTTATTTGTATTCTATATTACATCTATTCATATTACTTATATTTATATTTCTATGTATATGTTATGTCTTGATTATATATTTCTAAATTCTGAATTATAAAACTATTTATATTTATATTATTTGAAATAAAAACCCTGCCTCTAACTAAATAAAAATCAAAGAATCCTTTTCTTTTAAACTATATTTACATATTTTAATATTTACATTTTTCATATTTATATTCACATTTATATTTATAATTTATAGTTATCTATAATCTTATTTATATTCTATATTACATCTCTTCATATTACTTACATATATTTATATTTAAATTTAAATTTATATTTATAATTTAGTTATAGTTATCTAACTTTATATATTTATTATGTATTTCTATATTTATATTTCTATAATGCTTTGTATTATTTAAAAAAAACCCACTGCCTCTAACAAAATAAAAGCCAAAGACACCCCTTTATTTAAACCAAATTAAAATTTTAAAAAATAATTATATTTTTCATAATTATATTCACATTTACATGTATAATTTTATTATTATATTTATATATATAATACATATTATCGAAAATACATTATAATATATATTGTTTTATATAATATATTTAGATTATTTATATTAGTATTTATAGCTATAGTTATATATATAATATATTTTAATATTTGCATATATATATTAATATTAATTATATTTATATTATAATTAATATTTACATATTAGTTATATTTATACTTATATTTATATTATTGCCTATAACCTAATAAAAACAAAACAAACCCATTTTAAACTATATTTAAATATGATTATATTTACAATCTATATTTATATATTTTTGTGTATATATAAAAATAGATTATATTTTATATATGATATCATATGTTTACAATAATATACTATATGTTATAGTTTTATGTATTTATCTGTTTTCTGTATTTATGTTTACCATTATAATTTTAGATTTATTTTAAATTTATATTTATTTCAATTTAAACTCTACAGTAAACCATATGCATTCACTGACCTAACACATCAGCAGCACAAAACCACCACGCCCTGCTCAGCACCAGGCCGCAGTACACACTCGCCCCGTCACACCGTTTAAAAACAAAACCTGTTTCTATTACTTAGAGAACAAGGATCCCACCACACTTAACCCCATTCAAAATTCAAATAAACCCAACTAGAAATCAATTTTAAAATCCCATTATTATTACTCCAAAACCTCCATAATTTACAATCATAAACTTCCTCCTCAACCAACATCTCAAAAACCAAAAAAACTCAAATACATATTTTAAATCAAATAACTGCTAATAAAAACAAAAACGCATAAAAAATAAATCAAACCAACTCACTAAACTCCAAACTGTACAACTGACCCTAAACACGTCTAAAAAAAGCCCCCAAAGCTCTACCTGTATGCTAACTCACAAATAATAACCAATAATCCATAAAAAGAATTTAAAAAATTAAAAACTAATAGCATAAAAATGTAAACTGTTAAAATATTAAAAAATATCACTATCGAAATTTTTAAAAATATTGTCTATAAAAACCCACCATATAAATGCCTCTGTCCACAAAAATAAAACTAAAAAACCCCCAACATTGAACCTGAAATAAATCGAAACTTATGAACAGCAAAACCATAACATTCATGAGGTACACCATATCCCTTGTCATACACCAACTACAAACAATATAAAACAATACAATAAATTCTTAAAAAATACCTTAAAACCAATACAATACAAATAATATTTTCAAAAATTAAAAATGGCATCCAGCAAAAGCCATCTAATAAATTAACACCCAAAACTCCAGCAGCCCAGCTAGCCCTACCAAATCTGTATCTTTACACATACAAGGAACACAACCAAAATCCCAATATCATACATCTCAGAAGTCCGTTAAGGAAACCTACTGAAATTAATTCTACCTCAAATACAAACCAACCCCATCCATAAAGTTATCTTCACTCCAAAAACAAATTGCACATAGTTAATAATACAAAAAAAAAAAAAAATGGCTACATATGTTCGTTGCAGCATTGCTGGCTTGATTGATATCCGAGTTTCTGCTCCCTGCCTCCAAATTTTGGTACTTTTCTCAAAGTTCTGGAATGACAGTTACACCTCTGCAGACCACAGCTCAAAAATAACACTACAGAATTTCTGACACCATAATTTTTAAGGTGTCCTTACAGCATATTATCCCAGTAAAGGGGCAATCTATACATCTCTAACCAGAACTGTAGAGGTATGAGTTACTTTCACATACTCGTGTGTCTGTGTAATGGCCTCAGGAGCAGCTGGCACACAGCTCCTCTGTTACCACACCTTGGAGGTTCAGACTTAGTCAAAAGCACCATTGGAACCAGGGTGCCACCAGCTAACTGAATAATGAAAGTAATTTTCTCCATTTCTATGACAGGAAAGCCCTCTGTCTGGACAGCATTGTTTGCAGCCAATTATTCAGCGATGCTTCCAGCAGAGCTCCAGGCAGCTGTATTGCTTCTCCACAGAGCTCAGGAGCTGTTCATTAGATTAATCTCTTTCAGTCTCCCCGTTCCTTTTGCTCGCACAATGTTCCCGCTGCAGTGCCATATGACAGGAGCTTTAAGTGCTACCTGTTGCTCTGTAGGACCCTCATAGGACTTTGGAGCCTGTCCCAACCAGGGAAAGAACAGCTTTTGATTCTTGGATTGGGACACAAATCGCAACAGTGGAAGCATAAAGAGGAATAACTGGCATACTCAGAATGCCACTGTAGGGCAAAGCTCAAGTGACACTGCCCTATAGCAGGACCTGAAAAGCTCGAAGTCCATCACTTCATAAATATATTTTGGCAAGAACGCTCTATTCTCTTTGACACATACTTCTCCTTTGTGATGACTCAGTGGTTTGTCTCTAGGACTTCCATATCCCTGACTGCTTGCACTGGGATTACTAGTAGGAGGATCACAAATTTAGGTAGTCTCATATCTGTGCAGCATTTAAAGTCAAGGAACACTGGGCTTGGCCAGTAAGACCATCACATCCAGTCTTATAATTTTCAATCTGCCTACACCTTTTAACATGAACTTGAAAAAGAGACAAAATTCCACCCTACCACTGTTGCAATAGAGAACTGAACTCTGACTTCAGATATTTTCATCCTGCTTGAGCAGGGAGGTTGTACCAGATGACCCCAGTGGTGGGTCCCTTTTAGCCTTAATCCTACTGTGATTTTCAGGGTCTTCAGAGCAAGCCTGCTGAATTTGTAATGTTCTATTTAATTAAAAAAGCTTGAACCCTGAAAGTCAAAATGCATTTATTCCTTACTGACTTGTTACCCCCCGAAGCAGAGCTGCAGCTCAGCAGACAGAGAGGGACTTCTGTCAACACCACATTTGTCACCTGTGGCCAATTTAATTGAGCAAGCTCTAAACCAGAGGTCAGCCTGTTCCATTACAGCATCATCAGGGCAACTTACCTTAACTGAAGCCAACTGAGAGCCTCTTCATCCTGAAGTGGACAAACATAAGCCTTTTACTTCAGCTCAGCAGAACTCATAGCTCATTCTAACAAGAGGTAATGAATCCCAGGAGGTGTGAGTGAACCCAACCTCTTTAAATACTTATTTAACCCTACCTCAGCTGGCAATCAAAGTTCTGGGGGTGAGGCTAGGCTGAATGAATTTCTCTTTTCTGTCCTTCTCCTGAGTAGCCCTAGTGAAGTGATCTTGGACTCTATCTTCTGAAGAGCTTAAGTGCTGGTCATAAAACCTCTAGGAGATCCTTCTCATGCTGCTGCTGGAGCTGTGACTTTGAAGACCTCCCTCCTAACAGCTGGCAATGCAAAAGCTAACTGGATGTGCTGGGCTGCAATGCCCCAGTACCCCAGGACAGCCAGGTCCCCTAACAGTGCATGTGAGAAGGTGAAGTGAACCCAAGCCTGTCTTGGATAAGTGGAAACACTGAAGACAAGGCTATTTCCTTCTTGAGGCTTTCTGAGGTGGCTGTTAGGAGAATTTCTCTCATGCAGTCCCTCTCTTGAACCCAGTGTCTAAATAACTTCTAACACAAACAGAGAAGGATTTTTATTCACTATCTCCATGTGTGCAAGGTGGGAAAAGCTAGTTAATTGCCAGCTAGTTAATTGCCAGAGGATTCCATCAGAGGAATCCTGTATGCCAAGGTTTTCCATCAGGGCAGAAGACACTAACCATGCAAAACCTCCAGCGGGAAGGGTCCTAGCAGTCCTCTTCTTTCCTCCACTGAAACTGTGCTTAAACATTCCCCAGTAATAAATATGCTTATGACTCTTAAAACATTTAAAGTTCCTTGAGGGATGAAGGTGTGTGGAGGCACTATGTTTGTTATGTTTGGGGTTATATTTTTATGTAAGGGTTTGAACCTTTTCCTCCCTGCACCGTGTCCTTAGAACAAGGCTGTGGACACTCTTTTTTTCTGAATAAAATAATCATTTAGGAAACAGAACAGTGTTTGTCAGAAAGAACAAGGGTAGAGACTGATGGTGCCAGCATGGTGGCACTTCAGGACACTTCTGGAAATCATCACTCTTGTCCTATACTGGATCCAATTTCAGCAAGAGCTCCACTCTCTCCTGTGGTTTCCACAGGGCCAAATAAGGCAAGAGTTCCTTGAGACTGAGAGCTCATCATGCTGTCCAGCAAGGAGAGGGCGGGCAGCTCAGGAGATACCAGCTGACTCCTTCCACCAAAGCACAGATACAAAATGGAGTTGCCTTCACTGCAAACCCCCTGATCAAAACTGCATTGTGCAGCAGGATTTCTGCTTCGCCTTGGTATCATATGCATCAATCCTCTGCAAAACTACTGATCCAGCTTTTACACCTCTGTGTCACTGCAAGGGAGAATCAAAGAGCTGCGTGTGCTCAGGATAAGAAGAGCTGGACAGTTCACACTTCCCAAAACCATAACTGACAGCAGATGCATTGTGGTATTTCTGTAAGAATATAAGTATATAATGAGGATTTCCCTGAGAGGCCAAATTTTCATTTATTTAGGAAACAAGTAAGTTGAAATATGATGGAGTCTCTCCATACAACAGATGCTTCAGGAGCTGAGAGTACAGATTTCTCAGAAGTGCCACATTCAGAGCAAATTAATTTTGGTTTTGAAACCCAATTTTGAGACAACCCTCCCAGACACAAGGTACTGGCTGAGGAAACAGTGGAACAGAAAATGAGACACTAGGCATTGTGTGACATCAGGAAGCACATTTCTGTTTATTTGCCTTTCTTCAACAACTCTAAGTCACCATTAGGCAAAGGAGTGCATACAAGGATGTACAAGAAAAAGATTAAAAGAGACTTCTTTATTATTGTATTCTGTGGCATGAAAGCCAAAAGCCTTTTTATTTGTTTGTTTGTTTTTAAAGGATATGTTTCTATTCTGGCTGAGGTGTTACAGTTTAGAGAACAACCTACCATCTGCAGGAAACCTCTTCAGAAAATTAGAAGTGAGCACAGCTATTTGCTGAGCTGTTTCCCTGAACAAACACTGCCAGCTGCACTATAATAGTGTTTTACCAGACACTTGTGAGTCTGTGAACCCCTAAGTTTAAAAAGAAATAGGAAATCCATCTGCAGGGTGACAAGGATGGGGAAAAGCAGCTGGAGTTGCTTCCCCCTCAGCAGATTCCCACCTGCTATAAACAAACTGTGTTTGTTCAGTACAGCCACGATCTGCCCAGGCACAGACAGCCTGCCCACAGTCCGACACACTGTCTTAGTAACTTTCATATATAGTATTAAACCCCATAGTTTGTCTCCTAATATCCTTCACACAATGCTCTGTCTGTTCACATCCACATTGTATGCTGATGAATTGGAACAGCCTCTGCCAAAATCAATGAAAATGCCTTCAGAATCAGAGTCGATGGACTCCAAAATCTGATCCACTATGTTCTCAGGGCTGGAAGAGGGAACTGGAAGTAAGGAAGTGTCTCTGTCTAGCTCAAAAGACCTGTGTGGGTCGCCAATTGAATGGAAGAGTCCTTTCTGCTGCTCAGCTGCGCTGAGTTTGCTGGAGCACTGCACTGACCCAGTGCTGGGCCTCTCCTGGTCTCCTGGCAGTGAGCTTTTCATGGTTGTCACGGAGCTCTTGGAACCGTTGTCCATGATGGTGGTGAGGTTGGAGTACCCCTGGAGCTCCAAGCAGGAGGTCATTTCTGAGACCGAGTGCCTTCGGATGCCGGTTCCGTTGGCAGCCATGCCCTCCGTTTCATACTCGGCCACCGGCGTCAGCAGCGGATTGTTGTAGCTCTTGGACCGCACCACGGGGTTCTTGGCAAGGATGTCCCCCGACTTGGAACGCCTGAAGAACCGCTTCTCTGTAAACAAAGACCCAGAGTCATACCTGCAAAGCCTCCCATTAAGGTACTAATAATTATGACTGTTCAAAAGAAATGCAAAGTCCTGATTATTCATAAGCTTTTCTGGAATGAAACTTTTCTAGAAGAAGACATTTTGCTGATTTTGTAGATTCATAGGCTTCAGATTTCCTAGCTTTCTTTAGCATACTGAAGACCCCAAATCATCTTTACAAATAGTAAGTGAGATTCCCTTATATTCACACAACTTCAGCGGCTGAAATAAAACAGTAAATACAATGAGAGAGGTGATACACAGTTGTAAACACTTCCTTTAAACAAGAGCAGAAAGTGCAATTCTGTTCTTTTTCAGGCTATAAACATTTTCACTCATTTTTAGTAGCTGAAATTTAACTTTTCCACCCATCCTGGGAAAATAAAGTCTCTTCAAATTTGGAGCATGAGGATTAAGACAGGCAGTTTTTGTACTAATTCTGGAAAAACCTTCAAAGTTCAGAGGGAGACCACCAAGAGTGACTGAAAATGTTAACTAGAGGGCAGTGCCCACAGAAACCTCTTTTTGGGGAAGCAAACCTGCCTTAAATCCAGCAGTGATTGCCTGAATGCTGTTAACCAAGTGGGGTTTAAAAAAAAAAACAAAACAGCAGATGGCAGCAAGTGAGCACTGAGCTCCCTCTCTGGCAGTAGTTCAGCGCTGGAATGTCCTGCCAGTGTGAATAAAATGACCATCATGAGCAAATGACCACCACTCAAACTCTGTGCAGGCCTCAGTGCTCAGATTCACTCCTGCTATCAGCAGAAAAAGTGGTGTGAATAATAGGTCTCACTTTTGAAGCTTTATTTCTGCTACTCTCACTCTGCCATCCCATGAAGGAGGCACAAGTGGAGCAGGGGATCAAATCACCCTCTGGAAGTCACGACAGCCTCTGCAAATAAACTCTCTGCTTTAAATCAGGATGCTGGTATATGTTCCCTCAAACATATTCCAATCTCTTCAAATTATGCTATTGTGCAATTATGTGCTTACCTAGACACAAATTCCAATCATATGCTGTACTACTAAAAAAGCCAATTTCTGTATTTAAGACTGTATTTTGCAACTGTGTCTGCCTCAGCAGTGAAATCATCTGATCCAAGTTCATTTTTGGACTTTTTTGTTGTTAGGAGTTTGAGCTGGTAATCAGAAAAGGTTCCTGGGGCCATGAACTCTGGTAACAACATGCAACATGCTAGCAAAATAGCTGAAGAGAATTAGATGCATTAGCTTAAAAGAAGCAGCCACTCACACACTAAGCTCCCTTGGATCCAGGTTCAGTGATTACAGTGAGACCCACTTCAGGAGTGTTGCTACATCTACAACCCAGACTACAGCAAGAAGAAGTGCCCAGCCCAAAAAAAACCTTCCTATCTTCTGCAGCCATGTAATCAGACATTTATTTGCTAACAACTTGTTTCACTGATGCTTTATTTTCTTTGGGTGAATTTTTTCTATCTTGACATACAAAAGCTTGTATTTAGAAAATGTCAGTTTGAGGCTCCATTTAAATGCTTGTGGCCTTTTAATGGCAAGCAGTGAATACAAAGTAGTAATCCTGAACCATTTACAGGACATAACCAGCCTCTATTTAGTCATGCAAAACTCATTTGTTTCTTGAACACCTGCTGCAACACAACCATTTTGCCATTCGGCTCCAAGGGAAAATCAACTGCTTTACTGACCATTTCTGACAAGGAAACAGACTGAACTGACTGCAGAGAAAACATGCAATTGAACTTATCTCCCTTCTGTCTGCTCTATTTAATCACACCATCCCAGTATTTACAGTAAAATACTCAGGTACTACCACGTTTCCTTTTTAATTTACACTGGTAGTATCTCCCTTGTATTTTCAACAGATTGCATTGCTATGTAGGATATTCCACCTTCATCCTGGCTGTATCTTGCCATCACAGAAGTCACCAAAGACTTCAGAGCTCCAAGAATCAGAAATTAAGCTGGAGAGAACTCAAGCTGCCACCAGGCCAGGCCACGTTTCCCCCTTGCTCCTCATGGATGCTGATGTTTGTGACAGGTAAAAAGTGTCTCAGCAGGGAAGACGCAATAATCTCCAGAGGCAATGCATGTGAAATTAAGAGATTTTTCCTTCCATGTAATATGAATTCCCACTGCTGTGTAAGACCCACTCTGTATTTCTTATCTCCATTGGGATGGAAAACAGCTTATTACGTTCTACTCTGCAGAAAGCTTTTACGTGCTAGAAGGCTTATGTGTTAGCCTTCTCAAAGACAAATTCCTACACTCTCTTCCCTAATTTTAACAGTCTTGTATGATCTTTGTCTACTAATGAACACTAATGAAAATTAACTACTGAGTACATCAGAAGTGGCTTCTTGCTTCTTCCTCTCACTGTCCATAAAGCATCCTGTGTCAAAACTCTCTTGTTAAAAGGTAGAATGGAAATGCTAAACAAACTCTAGATTCATTTTACTGATTTTTTATTACTGAGCACTTTTATGATGATCTGTTTTCATCTTTTGCCACTAAAGTTTTACTGTGACTCTGCACCTTGCATGGTTTTAAAAAAGAAGCCTGATGTACCCATGTAAGCACTGGCAGCCACCTCTTGTGCAGGCCCTGCATGGAGCAAGGTTTTGGGAAGTTCTCTGTGCTGTGCCAAATGGAGTCTATGCTGTTCTTACCCAAGATACAGGCAGAGTGCGTGAAGGGTCCGTCACTGGAATACAGACCATACGTGCCCAAGTAAGGAGAAACAACTTTCTGGATCAGGGATTCCAGTTTCAAATAATCTTCAGACACACCTTTTGACTCATGAACCCCCTGAAAAAGAGGAAATACCCAAGATGAGCACTGCCCCCTTCTATCACAAGCTCTCCTGGCTCACCAGGTCAACCAGAGAAGAGTAAGCATTTTCACTGAGTGAAAGCAAAGGTGCCCTGCAATGTGATCCCAGTTTGCTGGTACAGCTGATTCCTCTTCTGTAAAACCAAGACATGTGAATCAGACCAGAGCGACTTTTAGGACATTTAAATCCAGGAAAGTATATCCTACTTAGTGCACAGCACTCAGGGAAGGATAGAGGACATGATCTGTAAAGAAGGATTTAAAACATTCCTGGACTTTTTGCTATTGCAATCTTACAGTAACTCCCTGAATGATCACATCTGGTACCACAGGGTGTCACTGCCATCTCGGCAATACCAACAGCATTAAGAAAAAGGTGAAACTGAGACCCTCAGAAATATTTCTTCCAGGATATTTTCAACAACCAATATTTACAGTAAAGAAGTTTGTTCTCTTTCTTCATGTATCTCCTGGCACCTATCATGTTCCAGGAAAAAAAAGTCACATTATAATTAGCATGGTAACAATCACCCACAGGCAAAATGTTTAGCCTTTAGCTGTTAACTCTGCACATCCACCCCCAAGCAGACTTGATAGGCTGCAGAGGTGACAGAGAAACCTTGCAGAGTTGTATTCTTCCTTCAGCTTATGGCTGCAGAGTGTGTGCTCCCGTGTGGTCTGAGCAGAGCCCCATACACTCTTGAGTAGGATACCTCTTGCAATATGGAGCAAATTCACACTTTCCACATGCTCAACACATCGTGTCGCAGAATTAAGATCCTAAATGAAATACTCAGCAAGAACTCTGCCAGAATTTAGGAGATTTCATGATGTATTCCTGAGCTACTGTAAAAAGAAAGTGACTGGGATGAAAGCCTCCAGAGAGCAATACAAAGACCAGATGAGTAAAGCTGCAACACTTCCTTCAGCATGTGAAAGGATCCTGACATTCAGGATGTGTTCACAGCTCAGTATGACTCACCAACCAGAGTCCAGAGTGACTCTCAGATGTTTTCTGAATGGCTGACTCCACCCCCTGCTTGCTGCACTGCCTCTGTGCTGCCTCGTCACTTGATAAAAGTTTATGAATGGAAAATGAATAATGGCTAACGGAGAATTCAAATTTGGACAGAATGTGAATTTGGACAGAATTTGAATTCCAGTTCAACAGTTTTTAAATAACAAATAATGGTGTTTGGTGATGTGCTACGTCCTGAAAAACTTTGGGACAGCCACAAATACAAATTTGAGCACAAACGCATATCCAGTGGATCCAAATCCTTGCAGACATCAAAGGAACAGTAGAATGAGCCCACAGTTATTTCACCAGGCAAAATTAACATTGGAATAATTCAGAATATTTAATGAAGGTGCTCATATTACTTCCAAGTCATTACTGGCCTATTGAGATCTGTTCCAGGGTTTCTAAATCTGCTGGGATTTAGTCAAGCTCTCAGAAAGGCAACATGCCTGCTACCTTACTACATATTAACAAGCCCATCATGAGCACATCAAGCAAAGGCCAGGGCTTAGGATGTCCTGCATCAGGCTCCCACACTAAATACCTCTGGAACTGGTCTCCTAAACATGACATATATGAGTGATATTTAACATTGCTCATGCCCAGGCCTTGCTGTAGAGCTTTATTTACTTTTCTACCATTTTAGTATTTTTTGTACTTGTGAAAGACAAGTAGCTAAATATCAGCTGTGATATTTAGCTATTGCACGGTGGGGAACTGCAAGGAGTTATTTTAAAAATGGATGGTCTAGAACAAAATTAAGTGAACCGAGACAACCTTGCCTCTGAGAACTGTTTCTTGGTAACCAAAACCAAGAACAACAAAAAAAGAAGTTGCCCTACTTCTAGAAAAGACAGAGAAGGAGGAAGAAAAATGGAAAAGGATAGTGAGGAGAGACTGAGAGGGAGAGGGGAGACAGAGAAGGAAAGCAGGACGGGGAGTGGCTGTCGAGGTCCAGGTAGGGGGTATGAGCTGTGCACAGCTCCAGAGAGGGGCGGCCCCACAGACACGGCCCCACAGGCCACGGCCCCACAGGCCACGGCCCCACAGGCCACGGCCCCACAGGCCACGGCCCCACAGGCACGGCCCCACAGGCACGGACCCACAGGCACGGCCCCACAGGCACGGCCCCACAGGCACGGCCCCACAGGCCGTGGCCCCACAGGCACGGCCCCACAGGCACGGACCCACAGGCCATGGCGGGGATCATCGCGGCAGTGGCCGGATCGAAGGCAGGCAGGGCTGACACAAGTGACTCAAGGACACAGGGAGGCAGGACAGACACGAGGACCAAGAAGTGCCAGCAGGGGCAGGAGAGCCAAAAGGCAGGCTGGAGCCAGGGAAAAAAGGACAAAAGCAGCCTAAGGCCAGGACAAAGGAGCAGAGCTCAGCAGGCTCCTCAGTAGGAGCCAAAGCAAAACCACAAGACTCAAAAGGCCCCCAGACCCAAAAAGCCCCAAGAAAACAAATCTGGAAAGGCCCCCGGAGCTTGTGATGCAGTTACTTCCATAGCCCCTGGCTGCTCCCCAAGTCTGCCTGCTGGCCCAGTCCAGCCTTCCACTGCGGAGTGCAGTGTCCCCTGTGAGCTCTGAAATGGTTGCCAGGCAAAGCCCCGCAGAGACAAGGCTTTCTCCCATCTTCTTCTACTTGTCTCCCCCACATGCCTCTGACAATCAGTGTTGAGACAAATCAAAACTAAATTGGCTCCTCACAAACCCCAGTAACTCACTAGTGCCACACTGCTCAAAAACTTACTCTTACCACCAGCAGAACTGTATGAGCAACAGAAGTGTCCTTGCCTGTTGGTGCCTTAACACTGAGTTCCTATTAGCCTTCAGGTCTGAAGAGTTCTTTTGGTTTTGAATTATATGTTCTGATGAACTCATCAAAAGCCAGAGCTATATTCTGCATGGACAGCTGCTCTTGCAAGGATACAAAGAGACTTCCAGCAGTTCTGCTGGGCTGGGATAGGCTCCTGTGGTAAGATGAGAGGATGGAGAGTTGACCCCCAAGCTACAGCCGCTGGGACACCTCTCCATCATGTGGCCGGGGGCTGTGCAGGGCACAGACTCACCTCATCCCCACCACTGCTGTCCTGCAGAGCCCACTGGCTCTCTGTTCCTGAGTAACACTCCCTTCTCTGAAAAACCCAGCTTCCTCACCACCTGATTCTTCTTCAGTCTTGCCCTCAACCTTTATTTCTGTTCTCTCAAAGCATTGTTAATCTCCACCTCTTTTTCATTTCAGCATCTTTTAGTTGCCACCTTTGAAGTGAAGAGGCCACTGAATTCTACCATTACAGTGTAAAACCACTCAGTATTGACACAGCCTGCTATTAGTTTTAATCCTCAGTTCTGTATTCCAAGGGATATGTATAAAAACATACTGAAAACTCATAAAATATGGGGTGTTTGCTGCAGCCAGTGCTGACTTCTGCACTGCGCCCTTGCACAAACATGCTCTATTACCTGTGACATCCTCTACACTGACCATTGTTCTAAGCTTTTCTGCAGGAGCTTGATGGAGCAACCCCCTTAAACCTTTTACTTGCTGTGGAGCTTCTGCCAGAACAAGAGCATAAAAGGGTGCAGATCCCATCCTGACCCTGCAAACCAGTGGTTTTCCTGCATTCCTTTTGGATGTGATACTCAATGACAAGCATCCTCTGGGCCTCTATGTTACCAAATACAAGTACATCCCAAAGTTTAGCAAGGACAATTTCAGCTTTCCCAATCTAAACTGTCCATATGATGTAATGACATTCTCACTTATTTTGTTTTGATTTAGGTGCCAGGCCCAAGAGTGCATTTAAACTCCTGTCTCCCTACCAGAGGTTTCTAACCCATCCCCTGTGCCACATGTACTATGACCTGTTTTTGTAACACCAAATTCAGTAGAAAAGCACTTCTAGTAGAAGCTTGGGGATGGAGGAAAGTATAGTTATTATAAATGTTTCATATATCTGTACGTAAAGACAGATAAATAGATAGTTAAGTATGTGTAGACATCTGTACACCCACCTACATCAGTATCTATAAGAAGTTCTTTTTAGACCCTTCCCCAAATTTCTAAGTGATTGGTGCTTATAAAGGCAAACGAAATGAGCCTTAGAGTTAAGGCAACTTGGATTGTTAGTTGTGTCACAACAGTTTCTGAAGAAATGACGACAGGACTTGAAAGTCATCAATAAAATGATAATGATAATAAAGTATTTTGCTGTCATTTTGGCAGCTTATGCTTCTTCTTGTACTTCTTCTGCTCAATGCCTTACTATTTCAGTATTTCACTATGAAGCAATAAAGCAAAAGCCACAAGGCTGGCTGCTTAGCTTACAATAAGCTCTATCACAATTTGGAGAAAAAATAAAACTTGGAGCATTATCAGTAAAACAGAGATTCTACCTGTATCTTTAATGCAATATTTGCTCTGCAGACCTGCAAAAACCTACTGTAAAAGATATCTGTTGCCTTTCATCAATGTCCTTTCATGAACCCAATCTCATTTTAGCAGAAGAATTTCATGCTTCTCTGTGACTGTGAGATGTATCTATTAAATTCCTTTCAAAGGAATGAAATAGACCTGACCTATTTATTTTGCAATTGAGGGCCAAAACAGCTCAATATCAAATATCTGCAAGCACCTTAGTACTTTTGGAAGAGTGGAACTGCTGGATCAAATCCTCATGCTGATCACACTGTTTCAAAACACAACAAGGGTCACCTCATTATGTCTCCATTTGGAAAGGATTATCATGTAATATTATATAGAGTCTGCCCTACTCTGAAGGCGTGGGGATAATGGGGATTTGAGTCTTGAATAAGTAATTACTGTTGCAAATGGAAGACATCTATCAAGAACAGAGACATGTATTACTTACTGCATGAGATACAGTACCCAAGTCCAAAACTTCATTAACCTTAATTAAATGGTTTTGAAACCAAATTTTTTCTGTAGTAATTCAAATGCATTAAAAGGGGCCCTATGCATGACTGGTTTTGATATGTAAACATGCAAGCACTCCCAGAAGGGCCACATCCTTAAAGACTACGGGTTATTTACTTTATGAAGACACTGTCCCATCTGCTGGACCAGCCACGCGCATGGGCTCCACTGCTACGCTTGAGTGTGGCAGTGGAATAAAACTTTTATTTAGGAACAAAACCCCATAAGTGAAATCCACAATCATTCCAGTAAGTAGGGATGCACCAAACTGCTCAGGTTTGCATCCCTGTTAATTCTGCAAACTAACCACAAACTCCTACTGAGCTTTTGAAGGGCACAAGGGCTTCTTGTGAAAGCACAAAGGAAAGAATAAATGAGTAAACAGGTATGTTCAGAAGAATAGGTAGGGGATTTGTACCTAAGCACATAAAGCCACAGCCTCCTTTTTCAATATGTACAATCGCCTCCTTTTTCAATATGTACAATGATAGAATCAGAGAATGGTTTGGGTTGGAAGGGACCTCAAAGCTTATCTCATCCCATCCCCTGCAGGGACACCTTCCACTAGACCAGGGTGTTCCAAACCCCATCCAACCTGGCCTTGGACAATTGCACAGGTGGGGCACCCACAGCTTCTTTGGGCAATCTGTGCTAGGGTCTCACCACTGCAACAGGGAAGAATTTCTTCTGTATATAGGATTTATTTAAGCTTTAAAGTCCTAAAGGAAAAGCAACCTCAGGCAGGCATTGAAAAATGTAAAGGGTCCCTCTCAAAGATAACCTTAAAACATGTTCAGTGTTCATTACTTTAACCTTTTACATGCTATTCTTCAAAGCACTCCAAATATGGAATGCTTTGAATATTTTTTTTCGGTGTACATAAATTATAACAAAAAATACTGCTAAGCCATTATTAACATTGTAACTAGGCACATGCTACCTGACTTGTAAAGCTGCCAGGAACATGAACTATTTTGATAACATTTGCCACAATTTTTCTTTACCTAAATAAATTTTTAGAAATCAGCAAATGTCCTTGCTTTCGTTTACCACGGCAACAAAATAAGCACAATCACAAGTCTGTACTTCTGTTTCCTATTACATTAATTCTCCCCACCCTATTCTTCCCTCAAAGAAGTGAACATGCAGGTAAGTAATCCTGGCATTGCTCCAGCTTGGTGGAGGATACAAACCTGCCTGCAGCCTCTGTCCCTCTGCAACTAGGTGGTCCTTGCTGCACCCAGGCTCTTTATTCACCATTACAACATAAATACTTTCATTTTTTCTTTCAAAAAGGACTCCTAACATTTCATGATAGTGTCAGCACTTCCAAGTGACTGTAAACCAGGCTGCCCAAGCCCAGCCCATTGGGGAGCTGCTCTGAGTCGAAAAGGAATCCAGAAATTAGTCACCTGCCTTACACCACTTCTCACCTGGTCTTGGTTACTTCCTTTCCTCAGGCTCTGGTAAGAAACTCAGACATGAAGCAATTCCCCAAAGACAGACAGCCATGAAAATGAATGACAGCCACTATTTAGGCTGCTGGTAGTTTGGTCCATATCCTTAGACAGTCTGATTGAATTAGGATACAGAATTTTAGGCTTCCCACACTCTTCTGAGCAGAGGTAGGGTGTGTTATGTTCCTGTCTCAAGGAAACCTGGCACATGGCAGAATGGGAGTTGGGTTTGTGCATCCGTTGCTGCTTATTCCTCTCTCTTCTTACCCCAAAAAACTAGATGAGAAGCTGCAGATCTCCTTTTTACCTGTACTAGGAAGCGAAGAGGTGGCAAATCCCCACCATTAACAGCCTGTGCAGACAGACCAATAATGAAATACAGCTGTACTGGGTTTGCATGGCAAAGCTTTGGTAGCAAGGTGGGGGGTACAAGGGTGGCTTCTGCAAGAAGAAGCTGCTGGAAGCTTCCTCCATGTCTGGCAGAGACAGTCCCTGGCAGTTCCAAAGATGAATGTGCTTCAGGACAAGGCTGGGCCAATTAGAAATGGTGGTAATGCCTCTGCGATAATGTATTTCAGAAAAAAGGAAAAAAGAAGTTTTTGCACAGCTGTAATTGCAGCCAGAGAAGAGTGAAGTGAGAATATGTGAGAGAAAACTCAGCAGACACCAAGGTCAGTGAAGAAGGAGGGGGAGAAGGTGTTCCAGGCAGAGGAGCTGGGATTCCTCTGCGACCATGGTGAGGTCCATCCACCAGCAGCCTGTGAAGGAGACCCATGCCAGAGCAGGGGGATGCCTGAGAGGAGGCTGTGACCCCATGGGAGGGCTGTGGAAGGAGGGGGCCGTGCTGGAGCAGCCTGTCCCTGAAAGACCGTACCCATGGTAAGGTGACCCATGCTGCAGCAGTTTGATGGGGAGCGTTGCCCATGGAATGGGCTCACACTGCAGCAGTTTCCAGGGATCTGTTGCCTGTGAGATGAACTTACACTGGAGAAGTTCATGGAGAACTGTCTCCCGTGGGACAGACCCCATGGTGCAAGCAGGGGAGCAAGTCCTTTCCCGAAGCAGTGGGAGAAACAGTGGGTGATGAACTGATCATAACCCCCATTCCCTGCCTCCCTGCCCAGCTGGAGTAGGAGGTATAGCTGGGAAGGAGGGGTGTGGGAAGAAGATGTTTTTAAAGTTTTATTTCTCATTATCCTGCTCTGGTTTTGTTAGCCATAAATTCAATTAGTATCTCTAATTAGGCTCTCTTGCCTGTAACAGTATTTGATGAGAGATCTCTCCTGGTCCTTACCTCAACCCTTTTTTGTGTGTTCTCTCCCCTGTCCAGCTGTGGAGGTGAGTGATGAGAGAGGCTTTGGTGGGTGCCTGGCATCCAACCCACTACACAGGAGCCCGCTCCTGGATCATGGAGCAGCTTCTGCCCCAGTGCTCTGGGAATTACAGCCTGTTCACAAGTATTTGGTAGTGCAGCATGATATAAAACAAAGATGAAATTTTCTTCCTAAGTATTTCTGATAGCCACCAGCACAAGAATAATATATTCACCACCCCATCCAGCTGCCTTGAAATCTTGACAATTGGTGAGTTACACTGATGGAAAAATGATTTACCCTAAAAATCCTGCAATGCAACAGACCAGAGAACTAAGCACAGAACTCACAACAGCTGAAGACAAAAGAGCTACAGCTAAAACTATCACATCCTCTGGCCACCTCATGCACACCCTAAAGGGATGTCTCATATATGGCAAGAGACCACTAACAAGCCTGGCTGCTGGCTGTTCTTGCTACCTGCTTTTCATTGATGTTTGCCTTACATAATTCCACTTCAGGGCCTTAGATGGATCCCAATCTGGCCATCACTCTCTCATGCCTGATTCCTTCCATTTTAAAACTTTGCTTCATCCCTTTGACATCTGCTGCTTCACAATACCCCACACCCACCCTGAGCTCCTCTTTCAGTCCATGGGCAAGCCCCCTGTCATCTGCTGAGCTCCTCTGCCACACAAGCCCCTCTGCATTCACCTTTACCAGAGGCTGCTTCAGTTGTGGGTCAACAGCTGCACACACATTGCCTCAAGTAACTCCTCACTCATCTGTGTATTAATATCATCATAAACAACTATTAAACACCCAAAGTGCTTTTAATTGACCAGCAGTAACTCAGTGTTTCACTCAGTACTTATAAAAAATCACAGGTTCTGTGTTTTTCGGTTCTGACTAATAGTACCCACCACTTGCAACACCTAGGAATGGCTCAGCTGCTTTTCACATCCCTCTTTAGCACAGGCTATTAAGAGACCATTTACCTAATAAATTATACATTGAAAAGTATCTCTAGTGTCTAAAGGTACCCTAAAAACTGGATGCAATGGAGGAACTACTTCATGCCCACCTCAAACTTGTGGTTGTGCTAAATCAATGACTGGTCATTGACTAAAGGCTGGAGCACTCACCTTGAGCTTTAACACTTCAGCTGATCAGCATGTGTGCATGAGTAAGTATTGGTGCAAAGGATTGTCTTCTGCTTCAACTGACAAACTGCTGGATAGCTTTTAAATGAAAAAATAAAAAAGAATAAAATAAAACACAAATAAAATCTGTATTCCTCGAGACCCAGGGGAACACACAAACCAGACCTTCTGGACCCAAGCCCCAGGCCCTGCCAGTAACAGACACAGCACTGAGGGACGCACAGCATGGCTTGGTGCTTAGGTTACCAACTTCTGAACTCAGGAAAGAAAAGAGGAAAAGGCAAAGTTCTGGATTATTTAACAAAGTCATTTCAGCAATGATCACTCTCGGTAACTTAATGGAACAGAAGAGCAAAGTCTTCTGCCCACAGACAAGAAGTGGCTGTGTATGGCTCAGCTCATGGCCAGATAAAACACTCTGGACCTCAGTCTGCCGTAGCATCCTCTGTATGGGGACATCAGGGGCACCCTTGGTGGCTGGACTTGCCCTTGTCTGCCAACAAAATGCTGAAACAGTTCTGACCTGGTGCTATGTGAAAGGAAACACTGCCAGAAGCATTTACAGGGTCAGTTCTGAAAGCAAAGTGAGGTCCTGCCCTCATGTATTGCCCTGTCTTAACCACACAGGCAAACAGCTAACAAGTGTACCTATTTTCTGCTTAAAAGCAGCAGATTCCTTGGAGAAAAGGAAAACTCAATATGACAGAAGAAACACTCAGGCAATGGTGATAATCTGACACATACTGGATAACAATCATTGCCCAGACACTCCCATAGAAAACTGAAATTTAGTCACAAGGCAGAAGCAGAATAATATCCATTGTGAAAATACATGATTCAGCTAACACTGGTGGTGGAGACTTTTGGTGCAGCGCAGTCTGCACACCCTGGTGACCACATAAACAGCAAGATGTGCTGCTGGGCATAGCCAAATAGAGAGCAGCAGCCTTGCTTGTGACACATTTGGAAACCAGTGCCCTTATAGGTCAGGACAACTTGTTATCCCACTTTACTGCATTGCAACCTTCAGGAACTTGAGTAACATACACCAACCCTGCCTCAGGGCAGGCAAGAAATCACCATGGGGACAAGCTGGAGACAAATGGGTCGCTAGTCCTTTCCACATGCACAGCATATGCTCCCAGTTACACTGTGGTTCATATTCTGGATGGAGATGTGCAGTGCTCCATGTTCCTTAGAAGAGACAGATGCACACACTTTACAGCCAGCCATCCGATTTGCACCAATCTTCTGGACAAAATCACAGACTACTCACAGACAAACCTACGGCAGCAAAGTTACATTATGGTTTGCTTAGTTGAGAAGAGGCCTCAGGAGCTGTTGCCATCTATGCACAGCTTTTGTTTGCTCTGCAGCACTGTTTCATTGTCTAAACCCATCCAGCACAGGCTCTGGATGAGACCACAGTGGTTCTTGGAGCAGCAAGTGTTGCCCAAGAGCTGAAGCCTTCCTGTAGCACACAGCTGTTCAGGAGCTGCTGCTCTTTCTGCACCACACAGCATTGTCCTGGAAGTCTCCTCTTCACATGCCCTCCATCTTCAGTGGCCATGCACAGCACTCTGAGGAAAAACTCAAAGATCTCGCTCTTATACCCACTGTAGGAACTCACACACAAGAAGGAGGGCTCTCTCATCTCCAATGCCCACCTTGTTCCCAGGATGTCAGTCCTGCAGAGCAAATCCTGCAGTATTATACAAATTTATATAGCAGTATTATACTACATTTGTGTAGCACCATCTGGCCTCCATTTACACATGCACACAATGCAAACTGATGAGTAAACTCATGGAAGTATTAGATGTGATAATGGATTCTTCTCAGCTTTTGCTAACTTGACACCAAGGGTAATGCAATGCATAGAATCAGCCATGCAGTTTCAGACCTTAAAGTTAACTAAATTCAACATTTTCTTGCCAACAGTGATAGCAAGAGAAATGCACAAAGAAAGGAAATAGGGCATGCTCAGTGCAGGCTTTCTTGGAGGATATGCTGGTGCTTCTAGTGAACAGGGATGTAAAAACTTGCTGCATGGGACTCTGCAGTAGCCCTTAAGCATAATCAATCTGTGCTAGAAATTATTTAACAGTCAAGATGAAGATTGTCAATAAATTATAGAATAACTAATTTCCAGATATAAAGAACCAGCTTAGCTATTGAGTTCTCTGAACAGAGGAGAGGATGGATCTTTTTGGTACTTTAGAAAAGTACTTTTCTTGTGTGGTTGCAGCTTCCCTATTCAGGAGTAGGGTGCATGCAGTTCTGAATCCTTCAGCTCAGTCACCCTCAAAGACAATGTTTCCTCCATTTGCTTCAGTTTGTGCTCACTGACACTGAGCACCACAGAGAAGAGTTTGGTTCCATTTTCTTTACATTCTCTCTTCAAGTATTTGTAACAAGATGCCCCTGAGACATCTCTCTCCATGCTGCACAGCCCCAGCTCTCTCAGTCCTTCCTCACAGGCTTTCCTCCTGTCCCTTTACCACCTTCACAGTGCTTTGTTGGAGTCTCTCCAGGAGGTCCACGCCTCTCCTGCCCTGAGGAGCCCAGAGCTGCACACAGCACTGCAGGTGTGCTCTGCTGAGCAGAGGGGCAGGATCACCTCTCTGACCTGCTGACAGTACTTTGTCTAATGCAGCCCAGGACACCACTGGCCATCCTTGCAGCCAGGGCACACTGCTAGCACAAGTTCTACTAGTTCCAACGGGGCTCAGCTTCTGGAGCACTCTGCTTGAGGACTCTATTTGAAAGCTTCAAGTCCCATAAAGTATTGAATAAACTCACTGTGAGGGATTACAAGATCAACTAATGTATTTTGGAGAGACATCTGGCTAATTAAATGCCCTGCATCCAAGGAACTGGGAGCAAGGGACAAAGACTGAGAATTGAATGTACCTGCTCCTGCTTCTAGCCCACTTGTCCATGTTTGCCAGGCTTTGTTTGTCTAGAAAACTTTGGGTACTTCTCCTGGGTTTCCCTGATGATGCATGCTACTTTCATCCCAAGCAAACAACTCTGACATGTTTTACACTTTAGGAAATAGATTCAAAACAGAATCAAAACTGCTTCAAGAAGGGACTAAATTTTGCTTTGGTGAAGCCTGTGTTGACTAAGCTGACCTGATCTGCTGAAACCCTTCCCCACAGGGGTTCCTCTCCCGCAGTCCAAAGGCAAAACAAGAAAATGTGCCTGGGCTGGGAAGAAACAGAAGTCACACCTTTGCAGCCTGGAACAAGCTCGAAGAATGTAGTTTATCCTTGAGAGGGCTCTTTGAGCCCAGTGTGGGGGGCTGAGAATTCACAATGGACTCACTTTCGGTAACCCTCTTGGACTATACTATGTGTGTTTGTAAGGTATTACCTCATGGCAGAATGAAGTGGGAAAAGCAGGACTCGTACATCACACATTCTTATATGCCACAAGTCACCAAAACCCCTGTGAAGTTAACATTTTTATACCAGTTTACAACCATGGGAAGCTGTGCCTTATGCATTACATGCATAAGTATCCTTTTTGCACATGCTGGACAGATGCAGCTGCATCATTCATGGCTGTATTGTTATGTGCCCTCGATAGCCTTGCCTCACATTATTTTTTCCTCTTCTCATTTTATCCTAAAGCACTGGCATATCGGTAAAGCCCGTACTTCTTGCTTTTCTCATAGCAACAGCAGTCACAGGAGGGAGAGGCACAGGAGCTTGCCATTGCCATACTGACAAAAGTCAGCACTTCAGATCCCTGTTACTGCCCCAGAAAGAAAGATCTTGTCACATTCACTTTAATCTCCAGCAAGTGCCAAATTATGTCAATGTCAGTGTCAGAAGCTGCTCTGTCTCTTCCTTCCTTTCACTGGTAGCAATGAGGCACAGATAAAAGATAAGGAAGACAAAACACCCAGCCATGGTTTGTGTTCAGCTGGTGAGTTTTTCAAATGGCTTGGCTGCATAAGGATAGGCAGCAAACAGATTTTTCTTTCTGGAAAGAACCAAACACTAGAAGCAGGTTAGTCTCTGCCTGACCTACAGATATCCAATGTCTTATGTTTCTTTAAATTGTCATTAAACATTTTATATGGAACTGCAAAAGAAAAAGCAGAAAGATAAGGACCAGTAAAAGATATTAAATTATTGAGAATTCAAAGTAAGTTACTTTGAAGCATTAAATACAGTGCTTAGAATTCTGCAGAAGCTGAGCAGCCAGTTCATTAAATAAGACCCAAGGAAAATAATGGTATGCCTTTCTTCCTTTTATAGGTGTCTGATTCCCACCTAAGTGACTCCCCTGGGCATAGGCCAGAGCAGTCTAATAAGCTCCTGTGACTTTCCAAGAACTGAACAAATGAATCCACACAAAGATGAATGTCTCTGAAGAGCTGTTCATGGAACACATTTGAGCTGGACTTAGTTTATCTGCATTCACAAATGCTTTAGGACTGTCATATTATACTCTCAGGCAAATACACACATGCACAGAAATGCAGAGATCACCTGTGAGTTGCCAAGGAATAAGATGCGATGTTTAATGTCCAAGAGAATAAATCTTCTAATTTTTTAGGCTCCTCCTGAAGTTGTTGCTAATCTATACACTTTAGGCTCATCTAACATTGCTGGGAAATTGATGACTTATAAGTCTGAGCATTCAGGACTTTTACCCAGCCTTGGGTGCATGAAGACTCTTGCAATGGAGGAGGCTTGGGGATACTTGGTGTCCAGTGACAGAAGCAGCTGACAACTCTTAGCTTACTCAGAATCAAGTATCACAAGTACTCCTCATCAGATGCTATCCCTTGTTAAAAATCCCAGCAGTACAAATTCATTCCAGGATAACAAACTTTTGTCACTGTAACTACTGCAAACTGCACTTGCTGATAGAGACAATAAATGAACCAGAAAAAGAGAGAATATTGCACAGAAATAAATGTATCTACAAAATACTCTGCAGTGCCAATCTTGAAGGCCAGATTCTCAGTTTTGCATGTGTGAACACAAAGCAACAGAGGGCTCTTCTCTTTGTGTCCTGGCTGCAAGATTTCTTACCTGACTCTTCATGGAGCTGATGCAAACAACACAAACAAACCACCCTCTCAACAGGAAGGAAGAAAACATCTCAGATAAAGTATAGGTTTTTGATACGCTGATTTATATTTAAATAAGGTCTACAACACATTTACTTATTGGTTTCTGCTTTTTGTGTCTTCTAAACCAGGAATTCAGACAAATGTGAAGATAAGTTAAAGCATGTGAAAACCTCACACCCACACCACTTTGTTCAACCTATGCTTCAGGTCTAGGAGAGTTAGTAAGAAAACCTCCCAAAAGCAACCACCACTTGTGAAAACCTGCAGCCATAAAGAATTGACTACAACTGGCATTACAGGGTTACAGCACCTCTATAGCTGTAGCTTTCTGACAGCAAAGGTTATTTTGTTTTTAACCACTATGCTGTCCTTAGTTTCATGTGTGGCTGCTGAGATGGAAAACCAGCACTCTCTGCATTTCACTTTCAGATCTTGCAACGTACTTTTCCACTCCTTTAAAATGGAAGGAACTTTGCAGAAATAACAAAAAGGTCACAGTGGGCAGCTTATTTTGTCTTCCTCAACAGAGAGAGACAATGGGCAAGGGACTTCAAACGAGGCACAGAGAGCCAAAGAGGAAACCACAGGTTTTATTTCTTTTCTTTAGAGCTTGTATTTAGTGATGCCTCATCCCCCAGCATGAGAGATACTGTTTTGTGAGGCCTCCTCCCGCAGCACAAGAGATATTGTGTTGTGCTCTTGGTTTTTCAAATATGTCAGGTCACCTTAAGAGATTCTGTGAATTCAAATAATCCTAATGTTAACTGAAAGATGCAGATGAACACTCTTTAATTCTTCTCTTTCAGCTTTCTCAGACCTCAGGAGAGATACCTGGAGACAAGATGTTCCAGTTTCAGCAGCCAGGGCAATTTTTGACAACATACTTTGGGAAGCAAGTTGGATAGTAGTGGTTTTGCTTCACAAAGTTCTTTTCTAAACTCTTCCTCTACTTACCCCTCTCCCTCCAGTATCATCATTTAAAGCAGACTGAGCTCCTGTGCATCATTCAGTGCTGAAAAGCAGTTTTAGTTCTTTTCCTTCCTTCATCCATAACTCTGCTCTTAAATGCCCTACAACTTAAACAGGAGCATCCTGCAGGCACTTCAGCTTGTGCTGCCTATGAGCAGCCACAAAGGATTAACATTTCAGTTTGTGCTTTGTAATTGAGCCAGGCTATGCTGGCAACTCAGTTTGAGTGATATAAGGCCCTTCTTGCAAGCTGTGATAAAACTATCACTGACTGCCAGAACAGGAATATTATTCGTCCCAGAGCTCTCCCTTTCCTGAAAGATTGCTGGTTTGTAATTACACCAGGTTACAGCACTGGTGAGAAGCAGCTCTATTGAACTGAAGAACCCAAGTCTAATAATTAACCTGAGAACTGACCTCTGCTCCTTTAAATGGAGCAGTTCCATTTCCTCTTTAAAAAGTTTTCCTTTCTGTCCAATAAGGAAAGTATCCTCTCCTGACAAATTAACAAAGCTTTTCCCCTACACCCTGAGAAGGTAAAAGATAATACCAGATGCACCATGCATTAGTTCCCAAAGCTCTGCCACTTTAATCCAGTCTGACAGAGTGGTGCATTTCAACCTCTGACATTACAATTGCTGTCTTAAAGAACATGCGCTATTCCTTAACTACATCACACAGCTGCAAGAGGCTGCCAAGGACAGAAAGAGAAAATCTCAGCTCTAAGTTCAACACTTGGTCCAGATGCTATCACTGGCAACGTCTTCTATCCATGGGACTCTGCTCCAGTCACCAAGTTTCTTATGGAAGTGGTGTTCACAGTGGTCACAAATCATGATTAGACAACATCCCCATCAAGACACCATCTCTCAGCCCAGAAAATCAAAGTGCACAAGACCACCATGTGCTCATTGGACAGCTGAATTGCTCTCTTCCAGCCTTATTAACAAATGGAGTTCACCTAAATTGAGAAAATTCCACTATGCCACTAATGCATAAAATTTGATTTTGTTTAACATGACATTTGAGTTCAGAAAAAAGTCTTTGCTCTGAATTCCAACTACTTACTAACACCGTTAAGAATGTAATTAGCCAATTCCCAGATTTTCTTCTGACCTTTTCCCACAATTCCCATTAGGTTTGAAACCACGAGATTAGCAGAGCTATTGCCAAGATAAGATTTTCACCATCCCCACCACACAACCATATGCAAAATATGCAGAAATAAACACCCAGGGGCAAATTCCCTCTCACTTGGTTATTGATTTCCATGAACAGCTTTGCAACAAGAATGGATTTGACCCTTTGCTCTAAACAGGCATCCACGGTGTTAACACTTTGGGTTGCTGAAGAAAGCAGATTTGCAAAGGAAAAATCAGGATGGTACTCAATTGCCAGCTCACCATTTAATCCATTAAAAGCCAGATCCTGCCTGCAGCCAACACAGACTCCCTAAAGTAATCACAAAAAGCTTGCAGACCTGTCAGCAACAATGCCGCTGAAGCCTGATTTAGAACGGAAGCCTGACTTAGAACGGGCAGTTTGCCTCACACCTCAGAAGGGCTGAGGCCTAAGAACATCCCTGTGAAGAAGGTTTTTGCAATGGCACTGTCTTGTGTGGAGTCTCTGGTGTCTGCTAATGCAGCTGGGCTCATGGCTCAATCCCTGTGAATTCCTTGATGCCTCATTACACATTTAAGGCCATGCTGCAGCTTTTCCCTGAGGCTCCTCTCCTCTCTCCAGACACCAGTTTCCATGAGACTCCCATACTGTGTCACTGTCAGCCAGCAGTTTCAAGAAGCTTCTGGAAGGTGGGGGCTATGAGAAGGGAGACAAGACCAAGCAGACGTTCCTATATGATAAGGATTTTTTCCTGAGACAATCAGGCTAAACACACCATAAACACCCCAACAAATGGACACTGACATATCACTGATTTCACTGAGAGGTGAAATCCCATTTCTTGACCCAGCAGACAGTATCTTGCTCCTTTCCTCCATTTTCAAAATTGGCCTCATTAGATTATCTTGCTCTTCAAAACAATTTCAGATACAGAACTATTTCATACTGTGATGAAGAGCAAAGAAACATTTATAAAAAACCAGAAGCCATGAAAATCTCAATTCCCCTACCCTTTAAAAATCCACTCCTGGTTCTCACTTTCCCTTCTGCCTCATTTCTTTTCTCCACATCATATCTCATGCTTTTATTTAATTAAGCAAATAAAAATATCTTAAAATTGCTTTTTGTCTGGATTTTGTCATTTTGTTTCTCCTGCTATTACACACACAGAGAGAAAAAAATCTAACACTGAAATCAAATACCAGTATCTGGTCCTAATGTTTTTTTATTGTCAATTTTGACAGAATTTGGTTCCAGTGACCAAATATGACCATGATTCAACCATTGCTGTATTAATTGTATATTCACTTTGATGTGTATTCCAGATGTGAACCTTCATATTCTGAACTGCTAATGCAGCAACACACAGCATCTAATGGAAATCATGCCATCACCACACACCTTGCAAAACTTCATGTTTCAAGGCCCAGCTGCAAAACAAGTCTGTACTCTCACACTCTCTTGATCTTACAGCATTTCTACAGTCGCTACTTTAAGATATTGGAGAGTTTCATTATTAAAATTATCATATTATTTTATTATACCATTATATGTCACATTATTTATTATATTATTAGATATTCTATACTAGATAACATATTAATATAGAGTATATGATTATTATTAAACTATTGGATAATTTAGAAAATAAGGATAATAAGATTTTTTAGACACTAGACATTCAGCTATTTGGATACTAGAATATTAGGATTTAGATATTATGACCATAGGAGCACAGAAGCTCTGGTATTCTGGGTAAGATATTTCCAATGAACGAGCAAAATCAGAGACTGTTTAAGAAGACTTCAACAATGCAGTACAGAAAGACAGGCTGAGGAAAGTAACCAATTTACCTGAAGTATTAACAGCATTTGAATAATAGAGGGTGGAACTCTGGCTCTGGAACGGGATAATGCATCTTCCAATTTGATATTGAGGGTAATTATATTCCTAAAATGCAGAAGAGCCAATTGCCGAACCGAGGGCTCCTTTCCCTTGGAAACACAAAGAAAGCAAGACCGATCATAAGCAGTGTGAAACGAGTTTCAAAATCCTCTGTTCAAATTCCTTCCTCCACTCCCAAGGGATTACAAGAATGGTAAACCCACACGAAACATGGAGAAAACATAACAAAGGACAGAGAGCAGCCCCCAAGTCGGCACAGTAAATCTGATTTGGCAGTAATGACCTCTACGGATGGCGACTGTGTCTGACTGCATGTGGAGAGGATGAAGGGTTGGGGTGGGATAAGAACTGGAATATTTTGTATTTTAACAGTTCATCGCAAATTAAATATATCATAAGTTAAAAAAAAAGGTATGACTGCAAATTGGTTGAATTTCCATTATTTTGTAAGATTTTGAGTACTCCCTGCTTACTGTCTCCAAATTTGGCAGGAATCCTGACTCAGCCCACCTGTGGATACTCCTCTCTGTACTGTTTGAGAGAGTTCACTGTAAAGCAGGAACAGAGCTGGAGTTTCATACTGCATTTTCAAAGCCATCTGTCTTTGGTTCAGCAATACCTTCTCACTGAGGAAAGCTCCCAGCTGAAGAAAAAAACTCCAGCTCTGTCTGCAGAGAATAACGGTGCCCACCTTACTTAGAGCTGTGAAACTGTTTCTCTTTCCGGCATTAGGGGTTTTTCCTTGGCTATACTTGGCTGTACATATGGGAGGTTTGGTATTCAACTGGTGTTGACTTAAGTCTGGAATAAATAAGCCTGACCCAACCTATTCCTTTTCACTTCCCAAATGATCTAAACTGAAGTAAAGAAGCCCCCAAATCTGCTTCAGTTGCTATGAATAGAAATTACAAGAGCACATAAGCACCAACTGGGCTTTTGGAACAAAACTCAGAACATGAGCAACAAGATCTATTTGAATTTACATGGGACTTAGGATTCTTAAATCCTCAAGGTTTCTTTGGAAATTCAAATAATTATTTCCATCTGATAGGGGATAAGACTTGTGTTACTAAAATATTTTAAGGCCTCAGATACACAACAGAGTCTAAATTCAGACTTCACACCTGTAACTGTCTGAAGATGCAAACAGTAATATTGTTAACTTTTGAGTAATCATTTTAGGCATAATGTCCACTTGAAAAAATGGGAGAAGGTTTCCCAAGTTTCCCCAGATATACTCAGGCACCCAGTTCCCAATAAAATCTGTAGGCATCTATGAGCAACTGCAAAGATCACTTGCACCTGTGTGGAACAGATTTCCTTGAGACTTCAGTGATTAACAATACTTTCTGGCTATCACTACATTAGAAGATCAAGTATCTACTGTGCATTTAAAATTACTGGAGTCAAAATCTGTCATCAAACAGATTGACATTGCTCATCAAACTTCATTGACTTTTGCTGTCCACTTAGCATAGAATTTTATCTCAGAAATACAATTCCTTTTGAAAAGTGGAGATACTTCAAAGACAAAATTCACATTGGAGAGAAGGAAATGCATATATTTAAATCAACAGAACTCCATTTATTTCACTGTGCAACACATCAGTTTATCATTCATAACCTTTTTTGACTTTTAGTGTGATTGGCAGATGCACTAAACAGCCTTCCTGCTCTCTACTTTTGTTTTCAAAGTTCCCCTTCATCTTTTCCATCTGAGCCCTTCAAACCATTTGCATAAGTAACTTATTTGCATGACATGACTAAACAGAACAGCTGCACTGGGAGGCTGGCCCAAGGAGACAGACTTAAGCATTGCATCAAGCTGCTGATGAACCTGTAAAGTTGCTTTTTCCAGTTTTTCAAGATTCTATGATAATAGAGTAATTTTTTCACCTGCACGGGATAGAAAATAGCCTGCAGCATGGGCAGCACATCACTGAAGAAAAAATCCCATGTTTCAGCTAAGGTGTCTAGCAGCTTCTGCCCTGCAAAAACACAAAACAAAATAGTGAAGAGTTTTGGTTGTTACCAGCTAGCTGGAAAAAGTAAAACATGCAGGAAACAATGTGAATGTGCTATATGCCAAGATGAATCATGCAGCAGCAACTATTAGTAGTATGGAATTAGTTTTCCATAGTGGTGTATCAGATCCTTCCATATTTGTCTCTTTTCAGGTGACTCATCCAATATTGTTAATAAACTCAGAGTCTGAGGTTACTCAGGAAAACCCTGTGAAGAATGAAGAGTAATGGCCCAGGTTACATCTTCCTCTTGCAGTAATACTTGCTGGACAGGACTTCGGAGGAGAGCAGGGGGAGAACACAGCAGGTTAAATGTGGAAGCATTACTGCAGAGGAACTTACCCAACTGTGCTCCCTCCTGCCTTTCAAGCTGCAGGGCAGTAGAGCAAACCACGCTCTGTGGAGGTGCTTTGTAAAGCACCCTCTCAAACTGATCCCTTGTAGCTTTTCCACTGCTCCCTGTTCCCTTTACACAGAAAATCTCACCCAAGTCCATGGAAAAGAACAATCATAGGGCTGTAATTTTTACTCTAACTTTCAAGCCTCGCAGTTGGAATTTGCTATGGGGTGAGTTCCCCACTGTCCTCACAACAAGGCCACCTCCATGTCCATTCCTTCCCAAGCTGCAGCCACCTGGAATCCTGCCCAGCAGAATCTGGAGGAGCTCTGGCCAGGCTGTACAACCAAGTTGGATATTGTTCCTTACAGAACATTTTACACAACAGAGGCAAATGCAGGAGCCAAGATCCCAGAGGAAATCTGGTTCAATAGGTGGGTTCTGCCTTCAGATCCCTGTTCCCCAAAATGGCCCACGTGACCTTGGACAAGCTCTTTACCATTCCTACGACCTCAGCCCAACTGTGAGAGGAGAGCAATGCCCCTGCACCTCCACCAGCAAGTGTTATGGAGGACATGACATCAGAGATTCTGATGTATCCAGACATGACAATATGACTTACCAAGAAGCAAATTCAGTAGCAACCAATCAGTATTGCTATTGGTGTCAGAATGTGATGCTATTATTAATTTTAGTATTACAGAATTACTTGGAGCCTTATCTAGGGAGTGTTTTGCTCAGAATTACACACATATCACAAAGCAATTATGCATGAAAGCATCAACACTGCTAACTGCACTCAGAGTTAGCTAATCTCTATTATGGGATACTTGATCCCCCTGCCTTTTTGGTAAAAAAACAAAATTAGTTTAAAATCAGCAGCTTGCTGAAATTTGGTATTTCCTAAACATGGTCCTATATTTGAAAGCCCTTTAGTGGTCTCACATTTTAGGTTTTCATCTAAGCTTTGATCTCAAACACCACATACAGTATTTTTGATTTTCAAGCTGGTAATACTGGAGGGGGGGAAGATTGGATGTAGGTAGGTCTGTATCTCATTTGCTGATTTACTTATAAAACAACTTCCTTTGTGATTTACAAAGCAGCAATGAAGACCTTGCAATCCCTACAGCTCCCCTTGTGCTCTCCAAGCTGTTATTTTATATGACTGAGGAATTTGGTGTTCAGCTTAAGGACTTTCAGTACTTTTTTGTGAGCTTTGGGGTTTTTAATGTGATGCTGGTTCTCTTTTTGTGATGTTCAGGGCTACTCTCTTTTCACCAGAAAAGCTTTATTCCATAACACCACCTTAATCTGATCAACTGTACTGTCAGTAATGAAAGGTCACATCCAGGAGTTATAGATAGCTGAGACTAATGAAAACAACAATCTCCAAGCTCCTGCTTAAGCAGTATATTTAGACTACGTGACATTATGACTACAGATTTGGAAAGGAAAGATGCATTTCTTTGAAACTGCCTTCATTACCCAAAGATCTTTAGAATGTTTACATGGGCAATAATTCTTGAAGCTATTATGAAACCATTTCACCATCTGATGTACAGAATCACAGAATTGTTTAGGTTGGAAAAGATCTCCAAGATCATTAAATCCAGCCATGAAGCCATCACTACCAAGGCCACCTCTAAGCCATGTCCCCAAGTGCCACACCCACATGACTTTTAAATACCTGCAGGGTTAGTGACTCCACCACTGCGCTGGGCAGCCGTTCCAATGCCTGAACAACTCCTTTGGTGAAGAAATTATAACATGTAATCTAAGCCTCCCCTGGCACAATCTCCATGCCAAATCTAGTACAGGACAGTATATTTAACAATACATCTAAACACCACATAATAACGGAAGACAAAACATTGGTGACTATAAAGCAACACACTGGGTGGAAGTTTATCCTTGATTTTACTTCCAGAGGTGGCACCTCCAAGTAGACAGGTGAATGAAGCCTTGCCTTTAAAACAAGAGAGACAGTGCCTGACCTCATTTATGCCAGCATGACTCCAGAATAACTCTTAAAACAAGCTACAGCATTTTTTTGGACTTAGATATTTAACCTAACTGGGATCTTTGTACTTAGTTTTTTCTTTATTATGTATCTCAGTCCTTTTTCAAATTTCCTGAGCAGGATGTAACTGAAGGAGAAGGAAGTGTCCTTGCTGGAGGCAATCCTTCCCTGACTCCTTCAATTCTCCTCTAGGCAATCCCCTCCCCTTTATGAAGGGTGATGAGAGCACCAAGGCAGGACCCAACAACAGACTGTAGGAATGGATTGAGACAAACTAATCCATAGTCCCAGGAAGATCGTGGAAAGCATGCCAGTGCCTCCAGAATGCATCTGCTAAAACACCTGTGACATACATAGCCATGCTAAAATCCAAGTTACCTTCATAAAACCAGATCTTGTCCCTTAGGATCACCATGCCTTTTGTGAGCAGCTGATTCTGTAAATAAAATACAGACTGCATTTACTCAATTCTGTACTTCCCTACCACCATCACATTTAGATAATTCTTAACTTTAGACAGTGAAGGGGGTCTTTTATTTTAAAAATTAATCATCAAAGAACTCTTGCGGTGTCCATCTTATTTAACTCACTTGGGACACTTGTGAAATGATGCTATGGTCACCTGCTGTTTTTAGGACAGAGGATGTATTTTGTGCAGTACAAAGTGCTTCTGGAATTTCAAATCACTGACCTACCAAACAGGTACTTAGAGAAGCAGAGAGAATATTGCTTCAACAGACAGTGGTACCTACTTCCAAAAGTCTTTCCCAGTAACTCTATTGCAATGAACTTCACTAGTTTACTCCAGGACTTCAATTTTAAGCTAAAAACCAATGTCTGAGATCTTAAGAAAGACAGCAGTTACCTACAGAAACACCATGACAGGTTGGGCTTTCCCTATCTAACTAGATTTATGTATACAAAATCCCAATCTCATTAATTTCAAAACCACAGATAAGTCAGTGGACATCTCTGAATGGTTTCAAGGGTCTCCAGGTCATCATTTAGAGTGGGCAAAATTATTTTTCTCAGTAACATAAAACAGAATTGGACTTAAATAAAGAAAACATAGGCCTACCTGCAGATACTCAGTGAAAAATGATCCCAGTTCTGTTTTCAGTAATTGCCTGTATTAAAAAGAGCAAGAAAAGAATCTGTGTAATCAGCAAATCACATTAGCTGCACATTGCATGAATGAGGGGAAGTCACTAATAGCAAATTAATTTAGTATGGGCACAGAGACTGTCATTAATGACTAACTACAAAGAGAGCAAATAGGGTCAACAATACAAAGACTCAAAACAGGATTTTGTGTGTTGAAAAATATTTGCTGTCATTTTAGATGCCTCAATTGCACACATGAAAGGAAAATAAGATTTGATGAAAGAGGATGCTTTCCATCCCATGCCCACTCAGGAGCCTATACAGCTGAAGTTTCATATGGTTTCAATGAAAAGGTAGGGAGGAATTTATCTGTTCAGCTCTGCCCTTCGTGATCCCTCTACACTAAAACCTACAAAGCAACCACAGAGAGCAACTAAAACTCCCATGCAAAACAAAATCCCACAAACTCTCAAATTCAGAAACTGAATTCAGCTCGGTCCGTAAGCCTGTTTGTACCCAGGTAAAACTCACGTGTGTTATTTAAAGCACACGATGCTAGATAACTCTCCAGTCAGGTCACTATTTAGATGCATAATTGACAGCTCAGACCTTATAGAGGACAGCTCTGGCAGCGCCCTGGGACTCTGCCCTCAACAGTAATACTGACAAGCCCTCGGCAGGGGTTAAAAACCACCTCACTCAAAGGCTGCTCAAGTTCCAGTGCCTTAAAAGAAGTCAAGGAGAACGAGGTTGTGATAGCCAAATTGTACTGTGTTCACTCCAAGTGGAGATTTCCTTCCAATGAGGTGACATTTTTCTAGATCACAAGTGATGAGACCAAAGGTTCATCATACTTTGAACATGGACAGACAGACCATTTTTAGGCTGAATCAACAAGAAAGTTGCAGATTTGAATTTTCCTGTGAGAGTGACAATTTATTCTCATGTATCTCCTTGTGCCACTATTTCAAGAAAATACTGGTACCTTATGATGACAGATCTTGCTTGATTTTCTACCCTCTCCTCGCACTAGCAGCTCCAGATGGATTCCTCACAGGCTCAAAGAGGTGATGTGCAGCTACCTTTCCTTTTAGCATTTTAGGTTCTACTGGTAAATTCTGGTATTTAGGTCAGGAAATAAAAATGTACGTTCTACTTATCCAACATCCAGCTCTCTGATAAAACAAGATCCCACCACACTTCCATTTTTTCAACTGAACTCAAACAACCAGCCTGTAGGCAGTTTTATGCACTAGAGTACACCACAGCAGGCCTACATTTACATCTTAGTTTACAGGGCAAAAGAACTGACAGCACAATTCATGTATCTTGCTTTTTCAATCTGTCATAATACTTCAAGCTACTTAATTAATTTCTAGTGAAACAGTGAGGGCCTCAGGCTAGATCAGAACACTGCTGTTTGATATTCTTTGTGTATATTCATTTAAAAGAGATCCACAACAAAACTGGATCCAAGACATTGCTTGCAGTTTCTTTTTCGTCCTTCCTTAATTTCCTTTAACAAAAACCAGTTAGGCTGTCAGATTCTGGATAATTCCAATTACTGACCAACCTTATCTAGACATGCGGACATCATGGTGGAATCCAGGTAAAAATGTGACTAAACCTAAAGGAGATCCCTGACCAGAGAGCAGATCTTATTTCAAGTACATTTGATTTTTTAAAGCAAATATTTTGCATTCATAAAACTTTTCCATCATTGATATCAAGTCTTCATTGCCTGTTTAATGACTTAATAAATTAAGATGATAATAAAAATTCCCTTAAAATGTGCTAAAATAGCTCCTAACTTTTTCTTTTCCCTGATGCTGCTTCATTGGTTCATGTTAAAATTAACTCTTGCAACTTTACTCAGAATGGAAAGTGTAACACTGCATAATAGATGTTAAATAAAGTTGAATGAAGCAAACAAGTGATTTTACTGGGTATGAACTCTGGCTGCAAAAGAGGAAATGCCACTAAAAATGTGCTTTGTTTGCATCACATCAGCATCCTGAAACTCAGAAAAGAGGTAGCTATAAATATGCATTAGCTTTAATACAGGACATCCAGCTTCCACTGCGTTTCCCTTCGCTTCTTTTTCTTCTCTGTTTTAAAAGCAGTCAAAATAAACCCTTTGAAATGACAAATGGTACATGAAATTAAAAAGGAGAAAACACTATTTGATTATTAATATTGCAGACATGGACCAAGAGAAAACTAAACAGTCCAAATATGCTTGGAGATTTTCATTACTAGACTTTTGACTCAGTCTCCTAATAAATCCTGCAATAAGGGCCCAGAAGGAGGAGTGCACAGGTCACATATTGGTGATACTCCCAGTTGCTGGGACTTTACTGTGCTTCATCAGCTTCAGCAGAGGAACTCAGGAGCTCCAGCAGTGTGAGAGAGACTCAACTCCCACACTGGTTTTTTGCAATAGGGATTCTGAGGGCTGTGTATATGAGTCTGTATTTAAGGCCACTTAAATACAAATTCCTTGCCAGAGGAGTGCAAGAATGGTGTCAAAAGGCATTGGTGTAAACAAGTGGCAGCTCTTACGAGCCAAACTTAAAAGAAAAGTAAACGGTACTGGACAAATTTGTACCCACTGTTGTTTCCTTAAATAATCAGGGTTCAAAACCTCAAGATGTGTGTTCAGAAGAAGTTTTACGTATTTGTTGGCATGTATGTGACACATGGTAGTTGAATATACCTTACACTCCCGGGTGCAAATATTGTTCAAATATTTAGACTTGATCTGTGAGTCAACTTGGATATTCAAGGGTTTATTATGAAAAATATTTCAGAATGTGCTCCAATAAAAGTGGTAAAGTAAAATAACTTATTTTACTGTCCTGTACCTATTAAAAAAAAAAAAAAAAAAACTAACTAATTTTAACCATTTACCTGAACACTTCCACACTAGAATTCTGCCCAGTGGAAATAATGGACTTGTGTCTCATTTTGTATTCGTGGGAAAATGCATCTAAAGCAACCATGAGGCAAGCATACACTTGTTCCCCTTCTGAGTCATGTTTATGTATCAGGTATTTTTATACTCAATAATTACATCAACTCAAAGAAAGTTATTTTGAAGTAAATAACAAAAGCAGTAAGACAGGTATTTTTGGCATGTATCGAATCAGTAATTTCATCATCAGCTCAGGTATAAGGCACCAGGCGTTCTCCCTGAAGTGAGCTATCAGCTGAGATACCAACAAAGCAGCATTATCCCTATCCAAACAAAAACAAATGGCCCTATCAAGTGGCAGCAAAAGCCCTTCATAAAATGGAAAAAAAAAAAGGCAGTGCATTTCTAGTCAGCTTGCATGTTCAGCCACATGAGATGCTGCAATAAATTCAACTCAACTATGTTACCAAGCATGATTGTGGTGCAGGGTTTATAGCCAAGTAAATGAAAGCAAAATTTGGGCACATTTCTATCTGTTTGTTGGTTCATACTAGATTATATTTGTCTGACACATCAGCAGAAAATTTTTTCTCTTCTGTCTCTCACCAGCAGATGAGCATATTAAGGGAAATGCATTCGGCCAAGAAATCTCAGTCCAGAAGTACCTTTTTTGTCATTCAGATAAAGCTGAATAATTCTAAAGGCACTTACAATAACAACATTGATTAACCATTATTCCAGTAAGTAACTCAACATGACTGATGGATCATGCTAACTGACAGACATCCTAGAAAAGCTACTCTTTGTATGTCATTTTCTCACCAGCGATGTAAAAAATAACTGAAGAGTGAGTTTATTTTAATTTCAAGAAGAGCAACACAGGCCCAATATCATCTGGCTGGACTTTTCTGAAGACATTTTCACAATTAAAGGAACCAGACTGAGCCAACTATCCCAGACTGGAAATCAGACAGGACAGATAAATCCAGAATATCTACGAATTCTGGGGAATGTACTGGAGAGTCTGACTTCAGTGCCCAGACAGAGTAGCAATAAGCAGTAAGGGAAAGGGAATAACTAAGGATCATACCTGAAGACAGCTAGGGAATGTAATAAGCTGTCTATCTTTTGTAAGTGCAGATTCTTTTCCACATTTATTTTATAAGGCATTGGACAAATTTCTATAAGTAAGTCTGCTACTTTGCCCTTGCCAGTGAGAAGGTTTGGTAAGTAATAATAAGTGCTGAAAAAGTAGTAAAATGTGAAGTGCTACAAATCCAGATAACAGCTTGTATC
Organism: Passer domesticus; assembly: GCF_036417665.1. Classification (NCBI taxonomy): domain Eukaryota; kingdom Metazoa; phylum Chordata; class Aves; order Passeriformes; family Passeridae; genus Passer; species Passer domesticus. Next base: position 82,822,681 of record NC_087478.1, on the reverse strand, counting down.
TTGGTAAATTTTCTTTTCAACTGTACCTTAAATAACTGAGCAATTACTGAGGCACAATGGACTGCACTGGTCAAAACTGCCACTGGGAGAACAACCTGAGCGCTCTGCAGAAGCTGAGTGTGAGGGCTGGAAGCAGCACTGAGCCCCCGGCTGGGAATGCCCTGCGCGGCCGGGGTCTTACCTGACTCCTTCATTGAGGTTGTACAGCTCATGGTCTGGGAGACCCTTACGCTGGAATACTGCTATCACTCCATTGTGGATACTGAAAGAGGACATGAAGAGTCATCAGCGCCCAGCAAGATTTGAGAAGGGTATCACCTCCACAATTATCCTAGCATTTCTGTCTAGACACTTCAGGACCTTTTAAAAGTCACAGGTGACTTCTGCTACTCCACCCATCCCAGATGCCTAAAAGGAAATTACTGCCTAGAAAATAGATAACATCTTTGAAAATCAGTTCCTTTTGATTTGTTCCAGCTCAGTGACTTCAACAGCTGCACATCTAAAATCAGTAATTTCAAAAACTTAAGCCAGCATTTTTAAGTACTTCAAGTATGCCAACTGTAACTTTTAATACACTCACATATTAAGTACATTTGAAGCATTTGAAACTATAGTTTTTATCTCTATGGCTCAGTACAGAAACAATTAACAGCTTCCATTGCACTGGAGTCTGTGCAAGGCAGCAGCAATCAACTTTAGAACTCTGGAAAGCAGGACAAGGACCAGATCCTCCCATCCTGTGCATATGAGGGTGTGGGTTGCTGTGCCTTGTCAAGAAGAGCTAAAGGTGGTCAGTATCTGGTATAAGGTCTCCAGGGGATTCCTGCTGGTGGAAGAAGAGCTTATCATAGAATCACAGGATGTCCTGGCTTGGAAAGGACCTAAAGATCATCCTGTCCCACCCCCTGACATGGGCAAGGACACCCTCCATTAGAGCAGATTGCTCCAAGTCCCATCCAACCTGGCTTTGAATGCTTCTAGGGATGAGGCAGCCACAGCTTCTCTGGGGACCCTGTGCCAGGGTGTCACCACTCTCACAGGGAATATGGGGAATTCCTTCCTAATACCCAATGTCAACCCACTCTCTGTCAGTTTGAAGGCATTCTCCTTTTCCTGTCATCACATGTCCTTGTAATATGTCTCTCCCCTTTCTTGTAGGCTCCCTTCAGGTGCTGAAGACTTGGTCAGCTCTGGCCTGAACCAGGGCCAGATCCAGCTGCACAGAGCTGCTCCCAGTGCAAGGGGATGTCATTGCAGGAGCTATGGCAGGCAGCAGCAGAGATTGCCTTGGGAATGCCAGTGTCCACATTAAACTTTCCCAGGCCCATGCTAAGACAGCACCTTTCAATGCTGGCTGGGAGCAGAGGATTGGTTGGAAGGTAAACTCCACACTGTTCACTGAGAGATTCAATATGCAGGCACACAACAGCAAAGAGATGCACTATCAGAAAAGCTCAGCCACCTCCATCTAAGGAAAAAGGAAATGAAAGTGGCAGGTGAAGGGTCTGACCCGCTGTGGAGAAATACAGATGCAGACAGAAATAAGAACAATGATCCTCTTCTCTCTTGTGTTCCTTTGAGGATGTTTCCAAGGCTTTACACACGACTGCTGCCACAGCAGTCCCTCTTTCCCCCCTACACCCACAAGCACAGATATACATTCACAATCTAACCCAGATTATTTTGGCTGGCTCATACAGACACACTCAATTTATGATTACTTGAAAATTGGCATATAAATATCTCTGGTATACAGTCAAGTGACTTGGGTATTTTAACATTATGAGTAATATGGGAAGTAAGATCAATGTAGTGAATAAAACAAGCAGCAGTCTTTACACGCTCTTCTGATTCAGAAATGAACTTTGCAATGTTCCCTGCCAGACTTCTGCAGAGAAGAATGACTAAATATCTCTCCTAAAAAGTAATGTGCTCTCTCTCTTTCTGTCTGGCACCCTTTTCTAAATGAGGGAGAGGTCTTCTCTCTCCAGCTTAACAGGTCCATTATTATTCCTCAAAGAAATAAGAGACAACAGGCTTTTTAAACCAGAATTAAAGGGTTGTAAGCATTTAACTTATTGTCTTTATAGTAGAACAGCATCTATATAAAACATCCTAGCAGTGAACTTTTAATCTGCCCTGATCTCTCTTCTAGTGAGGACAACATCCTTGTCTGGAAAACAAGTCTTGGCTTCATTAAGTTGACCACCTGCCTTTCCTTCCCATCACAGAGAGCAATGCTTGTATGGAGGGTGCAGGATATAACCCCAGACTGCAAGTTATGTGGGATGCTGTTGGTGGCCTCAGTTGGTGTAAGGATAATGAAAAGTTTGCTTAAATCTTCTTAGTTACCTTAAGCTAGTGAAAAAAACAAACTCAGACGATTTGGTCAAAATGGTTCAAACTTTTGCTGTAAAGAAAATCTGAGCTGTTGCTTACACATAGAAATCTTGCAAGATGCTTGAGGTGGGTGGATCACTTGACCTGTGCCTGCAACCAGCAGCTGAGGCTTAACTCAGTGATGTGCATAATTAAACTTATATTGCAATACTTAACCTGAACTGAAAATGCCTTGTAAACTCCCTTCTCTAACTCTTTTACAATGTGAAAGTTAATAATGGGTGCCCTCATGCACTAATATTACTGTGAACACCTCCCCTCTACTTGCTTTGTGTGTAAGTGTGTGCACAGGAACACGGTACTGCAGAAAACAAAAGAGTCCAACAGAGCCAAAAAAAACCCCACAGAGCAGGCTCACTGGAGAAGGGGAAATCAGGATGTGAAAACTGAAGAGACCTTTAGTTGCCCTTAGAATGACAACCAATATGTCAGATGGCTCCAGCAATGTGTTGTACTGATCTATCCCATGGAACCTACAGATTGCTAAAGAAAACTACCAACAACCAAGGCAGCACTCACAGCCACAAAAATCAACTCAGTAGCCTAAGAAACCTAATCTCATGCAAAAGACAACTCATTCCACATTTGACTGAATCTCCAGAGGATGAGATGGCTCCAGCTGTCCAAAACGCGGTGAATGGCAGCTCCAGCACACACAGCACAGACTTTCCCCGCCACTAGCTTCACCATGAAGGGAACTGGAAGGTGTAAATCCCTGAAGCACAGAGCTGTATGCTTGTTGATGGCACCCCCAACCAGCCCAGGGGCAGGGTCGAGGTGAGCAGGGTGGGGTGGAGTATTCTGATTTTTACATAGTATTAATCAATTATAGGCTACAGAGCTCAATACCACCAAACACACATTTCTCCTGAGTTGCTATTTGTCCATCCAGACACCACTGGGATGGGAGGTTGGCTCCCTCCAGTACCACCCATAATTCTTCTTTTACTGACATCTGGAATCCAAGAAGGAAAATCTATTGCGATTAAAATAGTTTTCTGCCAGGTCAGAATCAGTTTGGCCACAGAGATGAGGAACAATTCCAAAGCTGGGCTTGCAAGTCTTTTAAATCCTGATCTTCTGTGTGTTTCAGCCATGGCCATGGCGCCCCCCCAGCTCAGCATTTCCAGGCAAAGCAGCAGGACTGGCCAATATTGATATTCCATAA